>NW_020825533.1:0-57247 GCF_003286085.1 Drosophila persimilis
ACGACCTTGTTCGCAAACTAGCCACGACAGCGAGAGGTCGGACATAGACCTATTAATAGGTTGCGATGCCAACGCTCACCACACTCAATGGGGGAGCTCGAACACAAATGCAAGGGGTGAGTCACTTTTCAGCTTCATCCTTAACTCAAATCTATTTATTTGTAATCGGGGCAACGACCCCACTTTTATAATTAAAAATCGACAGGAGGTTATTGACATCACCCTAGTGTCTTCCAACCTGTTAGACATAGTCAAGAGTTGGCAAGTCCTTGATGACCACTCCTTCTCTGACCACAGATACATCGAGACCACACTATCCCCGAGTGTCCGAACCTAAGGACTATATTAATCCCAGGAAAGCCAACTGGGGAAAAATATAGCTCAGCCCTGGAGGACTTACTCCCCTCCAAAGCACCATCATGCCCCTGACACAAAGACGACCTAGATCGCCTAGTGAACAGGTTCACAGAGGCATGCAACAAAGCCTTCGCGGCAGCATGCCCCTCTAGCAAACCTAGGGGGAAAAAGAACCCCCCTGGTGGTCAAAGCAAATAGACATCCTACGTAAAAGCTGCAGGACCCTTTTCAACAGGCCAAAAGCGCGAACGAGGAGAGCCCTGGGCAGACTATAAAATCAGTTCTGTCACTATATAAAAAGGAAACAAGGAAAGCAAAAAGGGCCTCTTGGCAAAAATTTTGCTCGGAAATTGAGGAAACATCAGAGGCCGCAAGGCTTCGCAAGATTCTCTCAAAAACTAACCCCTCGGTGGGGTATCTTAAAAGGAATGACGGCACGTGGACTAACTCCAGTGAGGAGTCCTGCACATTCTACTAGGACACACATTTTCCAGGGTGCACAACCATCGAGACGGCACATCTTCCAGGAGAGGACCGGTAACCTCGATGGATCACATCCTCACTAAACGTACATAAGCTGGGCAATAAAGCTTCAACCCGTTCAAATCGCCAGGCCCAGACCAGGTAATCCCGGCCCAACTTCAGAAAGGCCGGGATACGGCCATAAACTGGCTACAAGGTATCTTCAGGAAGATACTGGCTGTGGGTACAATGCCGCGAACATGGCTTAAGGCAAAGATAGTCTTCATTCCCAAAGCTGGGAAAGCCTCGCACTCAGCTGCAAAAGACTTTAGACCAATCAGCCTATCGTCCTTCCTCCTCAAAACCTTTGAGAGACTCGTCGGGCTGCAACTGAGGACAACTATACACCCTCAGTTGCTGTCAGACGCACAGCATGCCTACCGGAAAGGAAATCCACGGAAACGGCTCTTCATGAAGTGATCTCTGCGGTAGAGAAATCTCTGCATCCAAAGAGTACTCACTCATAGCATTTCTCGACATTGAGGAGCTTTTAACAACGTTGTACCGGGTGCCATTACAGAAGCCCTGACTGACCTGGGGGTGGACCGTCACTTGGTGATGCTCATTGATCAATTGCTCACATGCAGGACGGTGACATCATCGATGGGATCGTCCGCCCAGTCAAGGTATGTCACAGAGGCACCCCCCGCAAGGTGGTGTCCTGTCTCCTCTTCTGTGGAACATAGCAGTCAACAAGATTCTATGGGACCTGGAGGGGGGGGCTGCAAAGTCGTGGCCTATGCGGATGACGTTGCGATTATTTTCTCGGGGAAATACCCCCAAACACTGTGCGACTTAATGTCCACAAAGCTAGCGCAACTGTCGGACTGGACGAAATCGCGCGGTCTGGGAGTAAATCCCTCAAAAACGGAACTCGTGTTATTCACAAATAAATACAAGTCCCGCCCCTCAACCCTCCATACTACAAGGATGCAGGCTCTCCTTTAGCGACAGTGCCAGTTACTTAGGGTTGGTAATTGACAAGAAGCTTAACTGGAACCTGAATGTCAAAGACTGAGTGAAAAGGCAATGACTGCACTCTATACATGCAAAAAAGCTTGGGCTAAGATGGGGTATGATCCCAAGCATAGTCCAATGGATATATCAAGCTATAGTTAGACCAATACTACTCTACGGAGTTACGGTGTGGTGGCCAGCCCTATCAAAAAGGGCGATCACCAAGCAACTGGGCAAAGTCCAGCGGACTGCCGCCCTATGCATCAGCGGAGCTCTCCGCACCACCCCAAATGATGCGCTAAATGCCATCCTATGCCTACAGAGCCTTGAACTCGCAGGAAAGGAACGGGCAGAAGCAGCAGCAATACGTCTAAGAGACTCAGATCAATGGGTGACACAGTGCATAGGTCACTCAGCCATATTAAATAGCAGTACTGTCCCCTCAAAAACAGACTACCAAGTTCCAAGAGAGTATACAGACACTCCCTTCGACACAATCATCCCTCATAGAGACGAATGGCTCGAGGGACTCCCAGGCCCTGAAGGGGCCATAAGCATCTTCACAGATGGATCAAAGCTGGACGACAGAGTCGGAGGGGGAATCTACTCTGAACAGCTAAACATAAGGCATTCCTTCAGACTCCCAGATCATTGCAGTGTCTTTCAAGCGGAAGTCATAGCAATCAGGGAGGCACTAGACTGCCTACAAGCGGCTGCCGTCACGGCAACCAAGCTAAACATTTATAGCGACAGCCAAGCTGCGATCAAATCGCTAAGCGCGATTTCCTCGAACTCGGCCACCGTGGCAGACTGCCGCAAATCTCTACACGAGATGGCTCAGCAATTTGCTATTAGCCTAATTTGGGTCCCGGGCCACCGGGACATCGAGGGCAACTGTATAGGGACGAGCTGGCCAGATCTGGCACTACAATCCCCTTCTCCAAGACAAGGAGGATATCTGTATGCCAATGGCCACCTGTAAGCTCATCATAAGGGAGCAATACAAGCGACTAAAAAACGATATGTGGCAAACAGTGCCACGATGTCGCAACTCGGCAAACATGGCCGACCATGGACATGAAGCGCACCTCCGAGCTCCTCAAGTTAAGCAGGAAAAGGTGCAGCGTAGTCACTCGTTCCCTCACGGGACACTGGCTAATAGGCACTCACGCTAACAGGCTGGGGGCCCCACATAACGATTTTTGTCGCAGCTGTAGAGACGAGGAAGAGGAGGAGACAGTGGAACATCTGTTCTGCTCCTGCCCGGCTCTCAGCAAGAAGGCTACAACACCTGGGCTCAGCCTTTCTACACGACATCTCAGATGTCCAAACTATGTCCCAGAAGGATAGCGAACTTTGTGAGAGCATCTGGATGGGATAATTGCTGACAGAAGTCTCACAACGCAGGAAGGAAATGATCCTATGCGGTATCACAACGGGCCGAAACCGGCCTAAGTGTGACGGGCTCCGAGCGAGCCCGGCAGCCGCCTCAACCTAACCTAACCTAACCCCTTCTTCCCCCCATCATTCTGCCAGCTGTCCCCGACATTATGCCCATTCTGGACAAGCTGCAGAATGACCCAGGGTGGGCAAAAGTAGCTATCACACCAAGCTCATCAGCCGCAATGGTGTCCGTATTCAGGCCAGCGACATGGCTACCAGGGATGCCATCATGGCAATCCTGGGCGATGGCGGCGGCAACGAGGCGATGACTGGCCACTACACACACCAGCACAAGAGTGACCGTGGGCTACGGATCGTCGTGCGAGATCTCCACACTCCACAAGCACCCAACTAATAAAAAATCAGATGGCCGAATTGGGTTATTCTGTTAAATTTATTAGAGCCATTAAAGGGAGATCCGATGGACAGCCACTCGACCAGTTCGAGTTGGAGATAGCCCCCAAGCCGGATGAAAGCCACCACGATGTCCTCCAATTAACCCAGCTGGGCAACCAGTTGGTGACCGTTGAGAGGCAGGCCAAGCCGGTGGACCCAGCCCAGTGCCACAGATGTCAGGCTTTTGGGCACACCCGCACCTACTGCAGGCGTTCATTCGTCTGTATGAAGTGTGCGGGTGCCCACGCGTCCACGGCATGTGCCAAGCCAAGGGCAGACGCCCCTAAATGCGCCAATTGCCAGGGCGCCCACATCAGCGCCTACAAGGGATGTCCGGCATTCAAGGCAGCAAGGGGCCGCCTTCTGTCCCACCGAGTGGCCATGCAGGAGTTGCGTCGCAAGCGCAGCTCGCTTCTGCAGCCATTGCCAGAGCAGCAGCCACCAAGAACAACACCAGCACATCCAGGGCGCCGACAGCAGCAGCAACAGCCAGCTCAAACGCCAGCCAATCCCTGGCGCGGACAGCAGCAGCAGGCAGTATGGACGCCACTCAATGTCTCCTCTCCTGGGCGACGAAGAGGACAACAACATCAGCAGAAGCAGAAGCAGCAGCAGCAGCCAATACAGACAAAAAAACAGACGCCTGCTGCCTCTGGCCCACGCACTGGGCGACGACGTCCAGCAGCCATTGAGCCGTTCCCAGGCACTACAACTGCAGCAGCTACAGCAGCTGCAACAGCAGCCGCAGCGCGAACAACAACAACAGCGACAGCAGCAGCAGCAGCTTGCCAACAACCGCTCCCGGCAGAAGATGAAGCCGAAACGCCAATCTTGCGAGGGATCCTGCAGCCAGGCACTGTTGGAGAATACGCAGCGGATGACGCGATTGGAAAAGAGGCTGGAAGTGATGATGTCACTACTCACCTCGCTCATCCAATCCCAGGCAGTGACGGCAACCAGCAGTTCCAGAAACATCGGAAAATCCACCAACAATGGCAGCAGCAACAGTGGTTGCCCCAGCTCCACAGCCACCACAAAAACGTTAGGGCCAACGCCAGCCGCCATTCCAGAGACGGATCCTGAAACGGATGAAGAAAATGATGACGATGAGATGTGGACAGATGACGATTCCATGACATTAAGGCCTACGCCCGCAACATGAGGTACCATCTTGACAACCAGATATCCTGGAACGCTGTGTACTAATTGGACACATCTCTGCCACTGCATTGGATTAAAGGACAAATGCATATCAATCGCATGCCACAACAAAAATGAACAACGGCGCTGCAGCCATCAAAGCCATTAAATAAAACATAAACACACACAAACATCCATTACACTTGGGCGGCCGGACCTGTGCCGTTCGAGTTATGCCATCGCCATCGTCCTTAGTTGGTGGCCGGATCCAGTGCCATGGCATTCAGAGTGCCCTATGGTCCTGGAAAAGGAAAAATCCATCAGCACATACGATTAAAAAGGGCTCTTAAAATACTTACCGCCAGCCATTCAGACACACACACATCCATTACACTTGGGCGGCCGGACCTGTGCCGTTCGAGTTATGTGTGTGTCATTGTCCGCCATTGCCCATTGCTGTTGGCCGGACCAGTGCCACTCGCTCTACATTAGGGCCGCAATTGCCGACGCACACACACACTCACATCCATTTCACTTTGGCGGCCGGACCCGTGTCGCCACAGTAATATGTGTGCCGTCTACTCCTGGCTCCCAGCTGGTGGCCGGACCAGTGCCACTGGTTCTCCAAGAGGGCAGCCACAGCCACAAAGACGACGAGGTGCTAATTGCAGCTACTTCCGACGACTTTGGATGACGCCAATTTCGACGACTAGGGGGGACGACGGGGTCGGCCGGTATGCAACGCAATGTCTTTACAAGCATTGTGTTTGCTATGCCGGCAGATGCTTCTTGTCTTCCCTGTAATTATAGAAAAAGATATAGACATTATTTTAAATTGTTATGTTTATTGTAATATTGTAAACGTAAATCAATTGTACCTGTATTGTCTCTTCTTTGTTCCAGTGTAGTATCTCTTTTATTACCTGTTTTTCCGTCGTCTCCACTCCAGTCTACTACTTATCTGTATTGTTATTTCTGCAAGTGCTTGTCTCTTTTTATTTATTGTATTTCCACGCAAAGCACCTGCATTGTTTACCTTTTCTCTTTATCTATTCCTCAATTGACTACGCGTTGCAACACTGCACTTTCTGAATTTTCGATCTCATTTCTTTAACCCCTTCTTCCCCCCCCCCCCATTGTTATTATCGTAATTAGTGCGGTTCTCCGACACCCCACTACAAAATTATTACAATCTGTGATAAATCTTCGGCGGCAACGGTGCTGACAATTGAATATCGGTTTCGTAATCGACTTTCAAATCAGCATCAGTTGCCGCCACACCCCACAACTACGGCCTAAATTGAGCCAAAAATGCTAGTCTTCGCATAAATCAACTACGTTCCCTATAAACTGCCCGCCCACATGTACATGTTACATTCCTAGTCGTCTGCCCTCAGTAGGCGGCAATGTTAGTAGAGGGGACTGAAGACCACATACCGCATTACAGCCAACAAAACATCAAGTTGACGAACTCACAAGGGATTGCAAATCAAATTTTAAGTTAGGGAGAATTACAAAGAAAAGACAGCATACTTTTGAGCGTGGCCCCACTTTACTTTCTTGACTCACACCACACACACACACTTGACACCCTCTTGACAATTCGTACTTTTGGAGCCTTTTGCCCCGATCGTGGAATGGTCTCGAGTCTGGGTTTCTGTCTTAAGTGGAAAGTCGTGTCGTGAACGTTGTGGAGTCGAGTCGTGTTCGAGGTTTAGTCCCTCCGTCAAAGTGCCGAATATTTTGTCTCTCTCTTTTTTCTCTTTTTCCCTTTCCCCCCCCTGCTGACTGCGGGCCTAGTCGAGGTTACAAGTGTTTCGTTGCTGCAGTTTATATGTTTGTAAATTAATGTGCCATCAATATGTACCAGTGTGTTTGAGTATCGTTTAAAGTTGAATTGTAAAAACAAACAAAAAAATGTACATATATTAATATTAAGACATATACTGCCCACAAACTGAAATTAATAAAGCAACGCGCTTGGTTGCTGGCGGCTCACACCCCAGCCTCTCAGCTCCTCCCCAGTTGGAGCACTGAGAGCCCTCAACCCAAAGCGGGTATATATTGGTAAAAAAAAAAGTGATATTCTGGTCAGATTCAGAAGTTACTCTTCATTGGATCAGATCCCACCCTTCGTCGTTGTCAACATTCGTTGCGAACCGAGTAGCGGAGATTCAAGAGTGGTCAAGTGAAGCTACGTGGCGGCATGTGCCAACAAAACAGAACCCAGCAGACATAGTTTCGAGAGGTTGTGACGTAGAGGAAATCGTGCAGTCGATCTGGTTTGGTGGACCAGAGTTCTTAAAGTTTAAAGAAGAGAGCTGGCCCAGAAATCCACACTTCGAGCTTTCCGAAGAAGAGATACAGATGGAAAGTCGGAAGAAATCGGTCACACTGACCGGCGCGGCCAAGTCAAATTATTTATTGGATGTAATCGAGGGATACTCGTCACACCTCAAACTGCTAAGAGTGTTCGTTTTCGTGTTCCGCTTCATCCGAAAATGCAAAGACAAAAGTCTCAACTTTGGAAAAATTCCGTCATCCGTAGAATACGACGAGGCGTTTCTAAAAATAGTCGAAATAACACAGAAAAATGAGTCTCAAGAAGATATTGAAAGGGTTCGTAAAGGCACCAAGTTAGGCCCCAGTCTTCAGCGCTTGAATCCCTTCATCCATGAAGAGGCTGGGACATGGTGCTCTTTTTCGTTGTTGCGAGTTGGAAGGCGACTAGTTAACGCTCCTATGTCATATAATGCCAAGTTTCCCTTTTTATTGACAAAACGCTCGCAGTTTGTGCAGACATACGTTCGCTATCTGCATCAAACGAGTTTTCATGCCGGCCCACGAGCACTCGTGAGTATCCTTAGACAACGCATTTGGATAGTGAATGATCAGGCGGTCTGCAGGGCGACAGTTAGGTCATGTATTCGTTGCTTTAAATGCAAGCCGCTACTCCAGACCCAAATGATGGGCAACTTACCCGCAGACCGGCTCCGTGCTCTCCGCCCATTTTCAGTATGTGGCGTTGATTTTTGTGGCCCAGTCTATACGACTCTGAAAATTCGTGGAAGGCCCCCTTATAAGTCCTACATAGCGTTATTTGTCTGTTTTGCGTCCAAGGCGGTTCATTTAGAAATTGTCTCCGATTTGACGACTAATTCCTTCTTGTTGGCATTCCAAAGGTTCGTCGGTCGTCGAGGATGTCCGCAACGCGTGAACTGCGACAACGCGACAAATTTCGTCGGAGCAAGTCGCCACTTCAGCGAACTGCGGAGGAAGATGGAGGCGGAAGCGGACGCGATACGCGAATTTGCGTTAAGAAGCGGGTGCGAGTTTGCCTTCATACCGCCTCGAGCACCGCACATGGGCGGACTTTGGGAGGCCGGTGTGAAGTCTGCCAAGGGCCTACTCCTACGGGCAGTCGGAAGCGCTCTCCTCACCGCAGAGGAGCTGGAGACCGTGCTGGTCGGGATCGAGGCGGTACTCAACTCGCGCCCGCTAGGACCCCTAAGCCCAGACCCAAGCGACGGAGACATGCTGACTCCCGGGCACCTGCTGACAGGCGGGCCGCTCATCGCACCCCCAGCACCCAGGACTCCGGACCAGGAGGGTCTGAGCTGCTTAAAGCGATGGCGGCTTGTCTCGTCAGCCAGGCAAATGTTCTGGCAGCGATGGTCCCGGGAGTATGTGCTGGGATTGCAAATAAGATTCAGTGGCCACCAGGAGGAACCAAACATCAAGGAAGGCGACCTCGGATATCGTCGGCCGAGGACAAACCTGCCGCCGACCCCATCAACAGGGGCTCCTCGAAGGGTGGTCGTTACAACCCGCCGTGCAGGACGGAAGGGTCAGAGTGATCGACCTAAGGGCGAGCAGCGGGACCACGTTCAGGAGGGCCAATCCACAGTTGGCTCTTCTGCCACTGTTTGAAGCCTTCCAGGCCTTCAACGGGGCCGGTGTAGCGCCAATTTGGCGTATAAATATGTGTTATTAGGATCGTATTTATGAAGTCTAGTGGAAGTTAGGCTAGGGCAAAGCGGGAGCGCAATATAAGCTCGCTCTCTCTCGCTCTTGGCGAATTCGCCCCGCTTTTGCAACCGTAGGTAAGATAGGCGCAGAAGAAATTGTTTGAATATTTGTAACGAGAACGTTCTTTCTCCGTCTGATGCAGCTGGGCTGGCTCAGCGGTCGTAGGCTCGCTGCAACAATATTTATATGTTGCCCCGACGACAAGTAAGAAGGCACGGGTTGTGTCTTGTACTGGTATGTTAAAATGCTTTATTGGTATCTTAAGTCTATCTTACGCTACGCGGATTCCGGCGCTGGATCTCCTCCCGACTCTCCTCTGTGGTCCGATGAGCGCGTTGCTCCCTGGGCCCCCCACGGCGTCGCCAAGCGTGGCACCGCCGGCTCTACTGACTGGGGCTAGCGATTCTTGGCACGGGGCCCAAATCCACCTCTCAGTCAGGCGCCTGACGCGTTCGCTCTCACTCGACTCACTTGGCTTTTCGGCCCGAGGGTGCCTCACTCCTGAAGGGATGCGCTTCAAGCGGGGCGCCGTTGGTTCAAGGGATTTGAGTCTTTGGCTCTTGGCTGCACGCTCGAGTCCGCCTCTTAATCCTCACACAACGCGTTCGCTTTCTACGGTTCTCTTCCCTTTGCTTGGTTTCACTTTCGTGGCTCACTATTCACTTCACTCTTGTTGGCTCCGTCTGTGGACTGTCCTCTTTTCTGGTCGCGGCCCTCCTCTTATAGGCTCGATTCTGCGTCGGCGCCGCCGATGCCGCCTGGCGCTAACGGCACTTTCCGCCATGCGGTGCCCGTATTTTTCCATCGGCGTTCCTTCATTCCCTTGTCGCTTTCCAACGGGACCTGGCTGGTGGCGTGATCTCATGACCATATTTGGTCATGCGCTGGACCACTGCCGGCCCGATCCCGTCATCCCGCTGCTCGCTCTCCAACGGGACCTGGCTGGTGGCGTGATCTCATGACCATATTTGGACATGCGCTGGGCCACTGCCGGCCCGATCCCGTCATCCCGCTGCTCTCTCTCCAGGGGTCCTCCCCTCTCATCTTGGGACCCCGGGAGATATCTCCTCGGGAATTCGCCGCCTCCAGGATATCCGGATATACTGCCCCCTATGTGTGGGGAATACCTTTCCTCACACTTCCCCCTTTCTTTTATTGGCGGAAAAGCCCCGGTTTTCCGCGACCCAGGTTTGGGATGTTTCAAAAATAACCCGCGGCGAACCGGCGCGCGCGTGCTTTGTTCTCGACCGGGGTCCCTGGGCCCTCTTTCGGCCTTGCGCCTGGCGGTGTTGCCGTAATCTCTTCGATGCGTGCGATCGATTCGATTTCCCCCTATCGATGGTTCGCAGAGGAGCTTCGTCCGCCCCCGCCCGATATGGGTAATGGTCGCTATTCTGACCTACTCGATATGACCAGAGTGCCCTTACGCTCCACTCGATAAAGCGTAGGGGTCGTCTTTTGCGATCTACTCGATGCTATCACTGGACCTAATGGAATTCGACTCACAGGCTGCGTTTTATATTAATGAGCAGCTGTCTAATAAGAATCTGGCTGTTTTCAAAGAGGCTATGAAATGAAAAAAAGGAAAGCACTATCGGCTGTTTTCACTCGTCGGGCGATCGTGCATGTTAAGAAGCATCCAGCTGGAGAGATTTTTAGAGTGGATAACTGCATGACCTGCAAACATTGCGGGATACTTCCGAGGATGAGCTTGCAGCAGTTGATCCCAGGGTGACAGTTAACAGCCAGTTGAGACAGACCAGAATAACCTTTTTCGTTAGTAAACTTACCCTTAGCCATAGTAATATAATGTTTAAGTTTAAGGTTTTATGTTTTTATAATAGTTATAATTGATTTGTGTATATGCGTGTGCTGCTAATATGCTATTTAGTAACTTTTAAATGGTCCATAATATGAATAGACTTCCAACGAATATAGGATATTGATTCGTACGCTGGCTAAGCAAAAAGATGGCATAAATATTGTCATATAAATGCTCAGAGTCTGGTATGGTAAGATTGATGAGTTCCGATATATGTTTGAACAATCGAATGTTGATGTAGTTTGTGTTTCGGAAACGTGTTCATGCCGCATCTATGTGATAATGTATTTTGTGTACCGGATTTGATCTATACCGAGCTGATCGGAAGGAATGGTGGGGGTGTTGCTGTATACATAACAAGAAAACTCAAATCCAAATTAATATGCAAGCACCCTCCAGAAGTGCAATAGAATAACCTTTTTATAGAATTATCGGCCTCTAACAGTTCTCTTAAATTACTATTGGGCTGTCCTGTACAGACCACACCGCAATACAATCTACAACAGTAATTGATGCAATTCAGACCTATCTATAAGCTATACTGACGTAATTATAATCGGGGATCTAAACAGCAATATACTGAAGGAACGACATATGGAGTCAAGCGATGGCATCGTTAGGCTTAGCATCTAGTCAATAATAGTAGACCAACACATTTCTCAAACACTGCAAGTACATTATTGGACCTTTGTTTTGTCAATGATAAAGAAAAAATCGTTTCTTTATGATCAGTTATCTGTCCCAACATTTTCCAGACACGACCTACTTTTCCTGACTTATGATTTTAATTTGTAAAAAGATTGACGACGACATATGGTACCGAAATTTTAAGAGCATTGACATTACCAAACTTAATGACGATTCAATACATATGACTGGAATATAATATTTGGCATGGATGATGTTAATTCTCAAGTAGAACAACTACGAGCTCACATAACATGTCTTTATGAAAAATTCGTACCACTGCGTAAATTAAAGATTGCACAAAAGAAAAATCCATGGTTCAATCAATGTATTGCACACAATATATCATTAAGGGACAAAGCATATAACAATGGAAACGCTACAGAACGTCTGTTCAGTATCAAGAATTTAAAAACTTTAAGGAAAAAAACCAACCTATTAATACTGACAGCTAAAAAATCTTTTTATTCTGTAAGGTTTTCAAAGTGCATATTAACAAGAAGGACATGGAGGCGAGCTCAAAGACTTGGGAATAGGGAAGAGGACAAATAACACCAAAATTGATGTAGACATAGATGAATTAAATAGAAAATTTGTGATAAACGGGGTACCTGAAGTAGCATATAATCATTATCTTGACATATACCGAATAGTTCCTGTGATAATAACTTTAGCTTCATGTGTGCCAAGTCATGTGATGTCCTTGAATCTGTGCTTAAAATTAAGTCAAATGCAATCGGACTGGATGAAATACATCCAAAATTTCTAAAATCTTACTTCCAAAAATATTACCACATGTGACTTATATTTTGCAATACTGTCTTAACAAATCAATATTTCCAAGTACATGGAAGCTTGCGAAAATAACACCGGTCCCTAAAGGAAAAAATGAATATAGACCTATATCAATTCTAATCGTTTTTGTCAAAGTCCTTGAACAATTAATGTCACAACAAATTCAAACTTTTCTAGATACATGCACTACTAAGTGACAACAGTCAGGTTACAGAAGACAAAGAAGCTGTACTACGGCAATAGTAAATATAACGGAAGACATTAGGATTAACACAAGATGAAGGAAATGTGCGCTATTAGTACTACTTGACTTCAGTAAAGCATTTGACACGGTTAACCACTAGAATCTTATTAAGTAAATTAGTTAACTTTTTCAATTTTAGTAAGGGTAGCTATAAAGCTATTAAAATCGTATTTAACGATAGAAGACAGGTAGTGGTAAGTGGAAGTAGAATTTCTTCAATGATGAGCACTGCACGTGGTGTGCTCAGGTTCAGTTCTTGGCCGCTTTGTTCTCATTATATGTGAATGACCTGCCAGACGGTCCTTTAAATTGTAAAAGTCATATGTATGCGGATGACGTCCAAATGTATGTCAGTCGTCCATTGAGTAAAATTGATGAGTGTAATAAGTGTGTGTAACCAGTGATTTGCTCAATGTGAGTAGCTGGGCGAAGCGTAATGTCTGGCACTTAACCAGATAAATGTAAATGTGTAATTATATACAAGAAGCAACTAAATACGATGGCCTATCCAAAACTTGAAATTGAAGGAAAACAAATTAATTACGTAGATCAGGTGGAAAAACTTAGGAGTAACATTTAACAATACGCTTTCTTGGAGTAGCCAAGTAGTGAAAGCTACTGGTAGAACATATAGTCTACTAAGAAAACTCGCACCAACACAAAAATACCTGCCAGATAAACTCAAACTAATGATAGCTAAGACATATTTGACACCCACCTTATTCTATGGTATTGAAATATTTGGAAATTGTGACGCTGAATCTAAAAAAAAACTAAAAGTAACATTTAACAACATTGCCCGCTACATATATAATAAGAGACGAACCGATCATATCTCAATCTTAGCAAGACAAATATTCAAAATGGATTTAAAGACATGGATAGGGTACAGAACAATTATTTTTCTACATCGAATAATCTATACCAGACAGCCGAGCTACTTATATGATAAATTAACCTTTGCTTCATCAAATAGAACGTTGAATCTGGTAACCATAAAGTACAAACTTGCCAATTCAGGAAAACAATTTTTAACAAATGCTATTCGGTTATGGAATGAGTTACCTTTCAATATTAAAAATATTAGTAGAGCAACGTCAATTGGGGATAAACTAGAAAAACACTTGAATAAACCCATAAAAAAAAAAAAAAAATAAATAAATAAATAAATAAAAATAAATAAATTAAGTAATAAAAAATAAATAATAAAAATAATAATAATAATAAAAAATAATAATACAAAAAAATAAATAAATAAATAAATAAAAAACAAAAATAAAAATAGGAAAAAAAAACAAAAAAAAAAAAAAAAAAATTAGAATTTAGTATTAGTATTAATAATACAATATTAAGTCATAATAATAAAAATATTATGTCATACCACAAAATGTTAGAATAAAGAAAATCATTCTGCTTAAAGCATACAACTACATACATATGTGAACTCCATGTGACTAGCGCTTTAACATAAAGTAGGAATACTGTTGCGTTAGGAATATATATACAAATAAAATAAATACAATACTCGATATGTCCGCAGCGTGCGTACTCTACTTCCTTCCGGATCGCGAATCCCTCAATGGACTGGAACCGTACTATTTCCTCGCGATGCGACGTTTTGTTTGTTTTTTCTTGTGCGCGTCTGGGTATTCCCTACCGCCCTCCGCTGGCGCGACCCGCCTTCCGCCTGCCCTCTGGATGCTTCGGATAAGTTTTTTCTCCCGCTTTGCCGCCCTCCGCCGCCTTCATTCAAGCTTCCCCGATGCCCCGCCGTTCCTCGGCCGCCAGGTAAGACCGTGTTTTTTTTTTTTTCATAATATTTTTTTTTTTTTATACCGATCTCAAAATGAGTATTGGGGGTATATTAGATTTGGTTGGAAAAGTGGATGTGGTGTAACGTCCAGAAGGAATCGTTTCCGACCCCTATAAAGTAATATATTATTCTTGATCAGCATCAATAGCCGAGTCGATTGAGCCCTGTCTGTCTGTCCGTCCCGTCCGTCTGTCCGTCTGTCCGTCCCCTTCAGCGCCTAATGCTCAAAGACTATAAGAGCTAGAGCAACGATGTTTTGGATCCAGACTTCTGTGATATGTCACTGCTCCAAAATATTTCAAAACTTTGCCCCGCCCACTTCCGCCCCCACAAAGGGCGAAAATCTGTGGCATCCACAATTTCGACGATACGAGAAAACTAAAAACGCAGAATCGTAGAAGATGACTATATGTTCTAGAGTGCAAAATCTGAACCAGATCGTATAATTATTACAGCCAGAATCACGAAAACAATTTCACTCTTTCTCGCTCTGTCTCACTCTAACACACAGGTTTCATGGTCGGTTTTGCCAATTGCAAAATATGAGTTCAAGGATCTCAGAACCTATAAAAGCCAGAGCAACCAAATTTGGTATCCACACTCCTGTGATATCGGACCTTGACCGTTCCTGTCCAAATTTCGCCACACCCCCTTCCGCCCCCGCAAAGGACGAAAATCTGAGGCAACCACAAATCTCAGAGACTATTAAGGCTAGAGTAACCAAATTTGGTGCACACACTCCTTTAAGATGTCACTATAAAACGTATATCTCAGAATTTCGCCCCACCCCCATCCGCCCCCATAAAGGACGAAAATCTGTTGCATCCACAATATTGCAGATTTGAGAAAACTAAAAACGCAGAATCATAGATAATGACCATATCTATTAGATTGCTGAATCTGGATCAGATCAGACCATTTTTTTAGCCAAAAGGAACAAATCAATTTGCAGTGGCTACGCAGCGCCCGACGTCACGCACAGACTGATTTTCTGTCTCTCTCGCACGCACTCTTTGTCGTGTCGTTAAATATTAGCGGCGTCTGCCGGAGGAGAGCCATACTGACTTAGTATCGGGTATAACCGTAGAGTTGCGGTGTCCCGCAGCAACTCACAACGTTCCCCCTCGTTTTTTTTATTGTTTTCGTTTTCCGTTGCTTCCCTTTTTTTCACTCCTCTTCTCTACTCTTCTCACCTCCTCAGTACTCAGCCCGGAATACCTCCTGCCGATCGGTGGACACCAACAGCCGGTACCGGACGCCACCGTCGTTGACCAGGCGCTTCACCCTCCTTGAGGTTGGCTTTATCCGCGCGAGGGAGCGCGTGACGACGGCCGGCCACTCCTCGCGGTTGACGGGCCGCCACCGTGCGGTCCTCTCTCCCATGGCTCAGGTGAGTGGCGTTCCGCTGCCTCGTCCTTCTCCGCTTCCGCCGTTGCTCCCGCGCCGTCACCCGCTTCGCCGTCGGTCGCCGCCTCGACTACGGGTACCGCCGCAGGGCCCTCCGCCGACAGTGATGCTGTCGCGTTCGCTGTACCCTCCGTCTCGCCCTCTTCGGCCGTGGGTGCTGCCGCTGGGCCTGTCGACCCCTGTGGCCGTGCCCGCCGCCTCGGGTCCCGCTCGTCACTGGCGCGTGGTGCCTCTTTCCACAGTCGCGCCTCCCCCGGCTCTTGCCCGGGCTGCTGAGGCGCGGGCCCCGAGGCCCACGATATGTGCAGCGTTTGCACGTGCCACAACATGCCGTCTCTTACCGCGGAGCGCACCTCCTGCGAGACGAACGGCCCAATGGCGGCTCCCTGTGGCCCGTGCCAGTGCTGCTGCTGCTGCTGATGCTGCTGCTGCTGACGCTGCTGCTGCGGCTGCTGCCGCAGCTGCTGATCCCCTTGGCCGCGCGCGTTGTCGTCCGGCGGCCGACTCTGAAGCGGCTCTTCCTCTGCCCCCGGTGACGGTGGGGCCTGCGGCCGTGCTCCTCCTCGGACTCGACGTATTCAGGGGGTGGCTGCCAAAGCTCTTAATCCTCCACCTCGGCTCGTCGTAGCCTCTCCTGCCACTCCTCTTCGGGCGACTGGACTCGGGCCGCCTTCGGCGCTGGTGGGCACTCCGCCTCCTCCTCATCGCTGGAGATCACCGCCAGCCCGCCTGCCGCGCCCTCCGCCCGCGTCGCCCTTGCCTTCTCCGCTTCCGTACGCAGACGCGCCCTCTCCTTTTGCTCCGCTGCGTTCATCTTGCTAATGCACCTCCATTGGTGCGCGACGTCTCGTTTGTGGCGCTCCGCCTCCGCTTCTTGCGCCTCCTTCTCGGCCTCCTGCGTGGCCTTCAGCCTCTTTGCCAGCGCCAGGGCGTCCTCCCACACACGCCGTTGCCTCCGCTCCTCCGTCGCCGCGGCCTGCGCGAACCGCCGGTGCCATTCCGCGAGGCGTCGTGCCTCAGCGGCCGCGTTGTCTTCCGTGGCGTCAGCCGGCGTTGCCTGCGGCTCCTTGACCGCGGTTTCGATCGGCGTGGCTGCCGCTCCTCGACCTGTGGGTCTGTCAGTCGCTGATCCCTTTGCCGCGCCGTCGACCTCCCCCTTGTGCGTGCCGACGACTCCTCTTCCCTGGCCGTACGCGTCGACCGGGTGGACGCCCCGCTTCGAGGCCCTCTCACTGGGCTCCTCCTTCCGCGTTGTGCGCCCCCTCCTTCCTCTCTCAGGCCGCTCCTCGCGCTTGCTGGTCCGGGGCTCCTCGCGCTTGCCGGTGTGGGGCTCCTCGCGCTTGCTGATGCGAGGCTCCTCGCGTCTGCTGGTCCGGTGCTCCTCGCGCCTACTGGTCCGGTGCTCTTCGCGCTCGCCGGCGTGGGGCTCCTCGCGCTTGCTGGTGCGGGGCTCCTTGCGTCTGCTGGTCCGGGGGCTCCTCTCGTCGGCTGGTCGGGGGCTCCTCGCGCTTCGCCTCTTGTGCGCGTTTTCTCCGCGGTGCCGGCCTCCCAGCTCACCAACTCCAGATCGCTTCCTGCATCGGTGTACCCCGGCGATACCACCGGGGACATCGTCGGTCCCGTGGATCCCGCGGTCGACACCAGCGGTGAGGCCAATAGCTGCAGCTCCGGGGACCTACTCCCCCTACCTACTCGTCGGGGCAACATATAAATATTGTTGCAGCGAGCCTACCGACCGCTGAGCCAGCCCAGCTGCATCAGACGGAGAAGAACGGTTCGTTACAACTGGCGCCCAACGTGGGGCACGAACCCACGACCCTGAGATTAAGAGTCTCATGCTCTACCGACTGAGCTAGCCGAAGGGTTTGCGGCAAAACTGGCCCCGAAATACGACGGTCCCTACACCATAGTGGATTTCGTGTCCCCGGTCATTTGTAAATTGAAGAAGGACAGCGAGAAACGGACGCGGACCGCCCATATAGGGGACCTGAAGCCACAACCCGGGGAAGGAACCCCTGAAACAGGCCCTGGAACCGAAGCGTAGACGACGCACAAGGAGGGGCAACGAGCAAGGCATACGGAGAGGAACCGGAGTATGCGGACGCGCTCGAGGCCTGGGAGATGAAGGCGGGAGGAGCCGTGACCGCGGCCCAGATGGAGGACGGGGCGGATCCATACGAGCGCCTGACGCTGCCGGCGAGTGCGGAGCAAGTAACGCTGCGGAGACGGCCGTCCGAGACCCAAGAGGAGCTCATCGCGAGCCTGGCGGTCCCGGTGAAAAGCCGGTCGCCTAGCCGACCGCGGGCAGAGAGTGGGGAGAGGCCCACCCGGCCAGCACAGTCGGAGCAAGGGAGCGCGAGAAACCCACAGAGGGAGGAAGAAGGGAGAGCAGGGGAGGATCATCGACGGGGACTCGAAGAACAAACCACGAGACCGTCCAGTTCGAGTTTTGCCCACGTCGCCAAGCAGGTCAGGGAGTGGTCGTTTCGGTTCGACGGAACGGCGAAACCACTCGAGTTCCTGGAACAGATCGAGTGGTCAGCCGACATGTACGGGCTGGAGTTGAATTTAATTCCGCGAGCCATGCCTGAGCTGCTAAAGGGTCGGGCGCTCATGTGGTTTGTAGCCAACAACAGGCAGTGGCAGACATGGAACGCATTTGCGCGTAGCTTCCAAGCATACTTCCTGCCGAGGGGGTATTTTGAAAAATTACTCCAGGAGGTGAGGTTGAGGAAGCAAAGATGGGGAGAGCCATTCAAGGACTACATGGTGGAGATGCAGACCCTCATGCGGCCACTAAAATGCACGCCCGAAGAGCAGTTGGAGCTCATTAGAGACAACAGCATGCCAGATTTGAGGGTGTTCATCCGGCCACATAGGTTCAGAGACCTGGACCACATGATGACGCTGGCCGACGAGTTTGAGGCTCTGGAGAGGGATCGGCTGGAGTTCCAACGAGAGTGTCCGGCGAGCAAAGCAAAAGCAAATAATCCGTTCGCCCGTCCGACAGTAACGGAGATATGTCGCCGCTGCCAGGGCGAAACGGCAGCCAGCTCTGATTCGACAGGGGAAAAAAGGCCGGTCCCAACGCGGCGGGACGACCAAACGAACACGAACATAGAGGCGGGGTTCGTGAAAAACCCAGCCCAGGCGTGTCGACGATGCGGGAGTGACCGCCATTGGGCACAAGCATGCAATGGCCGACCTATAACATTCTGCTGGAGGTGCGGCAAGGTAGGGGCCCCGACATGGCAGTGCTGCCCGAAAGCGGGAAACGCCCCGCGACCCAAGCCGCGGAGGGCCGTGCCAGGGTCGCAAGACGAAGCCCCCCAAAGCTCGTAGGAGAACTCATGGAGGAGGATGTCCAGCTGTCGGCGGTGGTGAGGATCGCGGGCAGCAATTGGAAAGCAACGGTCGATACCGGGGCGACAAGCAGTTTTATCAGCTGCGAGGCGGCGAGTAGACTGGGGGAAGAGAGGCGACAGAAAGAAACGAGGAAGCTGGTGCGGCTGGCTGACGGACGCAGCCGGGAAATCAATTCCCAGATCGAGGTGGAGTTGGCCTTCGGGGACAAGATCGTTACAATCCCGTTTCTCGTGATGCCCGGAGTAATAGATGAGCTGGTCCTGGGATGGGATTTCCTCGCCGCGGTCGGAGCAGAGGTGACCTGTGCGGGACACAGGGTTGTGATCCCTGCGAGAGGCCACCGCCAGGGGCGTTTGGAGGAGAAGTTGTCAGTGGCGGTGGTAGCGAACACGGAAGGGTCTGTCGGGCCCGCATCCGACGGAACGCGAGCGGAGGAGGGATCGGTGGAAGACTTCCTGGCAAAGGAGTTGGAAGAGTTCCGAGAACTGAAGGGAGTGTCGAACATAGCTACACACACGATCACGATGAGTGATGCCCAGCCGGTCAAGCAGCGTTACTATCCCAAAAATCCCAAGATGCAAGCCGAAATCAACCAACAGGTTGACGAACTGCTGGCAAGAGGGTGCATTGAGCCATCGAAGAGTCCGTACAGTTCACCCATCGTGATGGTCAAAAAGAAGACGGGAAAGTGGAGATTATGCGTGGACTTCAGACAGATAAACGCAAAGTCCATCAAGGATGCATACCCCATGCCAAGGATAGACTATATTTTGGACCAGCTCAGGGAGGCACGGTTCATTAGTAGCTTAGACTTAAAGGACGGATATTGGCAGATACCACTGGAGGTAGGCAGTAGAAAATTCACCGCGTTCACGGTGCCCGGCAAAGGGCTGTTCCAGTGGAAGGTGATGCCATTCGGACTCCACTCAGCCTCGGCTACGTTCCAGAGGGCATTGGATCAGGTGATAGGCCCCGAGATGATGCCACACGCGTTTGCGTACCAAGACGACATCATTGTCATCGGCCGTACCGAGGAGGAGCACAAGCGCAACCTCGAAGAAGTTTTTCGGCGGTTTGAAGAACGCAAACTTGCGCCTAAATGTGGACAAGTGTCAATTTTTTAGGAAGGAGCTACGATACTTGGGGCATTTGGTAACGGGAGACGGAATCTGCACCGATCCCGAGAAAGTGGCGGCCATTAAGGAGTTGCAGCCGCCAGCAAGTGTCAAAGAGCTACGACAATACTTGGGCGTGGCCTCCTGGTACAGGCGGTTCGTAAGGGATTCACCACGTTGGTGCAGCCCCTCAGCACTTTGCTGAAGAAGAAGGCCAAGTGGGAATGGTCAACGGAGCAGCAACAAGCGTTCGAGGACGTAAAAAGTCGGCTGACAGCAGACCCAGTGTTGGCATGCCCAGATTTCTCAAAGAAATTCGTGCTCCAGACGGACGCCAGCGACTACGGACTGGGGGCGATCCTGACGCAAGAGACGGAGAAGGGCGAAAGGGTCATCTCATACGCCAGTAGGACCCTGAACAGCGCGGAAAAGAACTATTCGGCGACCGAAAAGGAGTGTCTGGCCATTGTATGGGCTATAAGAAAGCTAAAGCCCTATCTGGAGGGATACCATTTCAAGGTGGTCACAGACCACATGGCGTTGAAATGGTTGAACAGCATCGAGAGCCCAACAGGGAGGATCGCCAGGTGGGCGCTGGAGCTACAACAATACGACTTCGAAGTGGCATACAGGAAAGGGCAGCTGAACGTAGTGGCGGACGCACTGTCCCGACAGCCATTGGCGGAGCGATGCCTGAGAACCACCGAGGAGGATGCAGAGAAGGGACACGAACCGGAGGCAGAGTGCGGATGGATTAAAAAGGTTAAAGAGAGGATGAGGACGGAACCGAGGAAATATCCGGATTACGTCGAGGAAGCAGGCCGGGTATACCGGCACATCCCGTACCGAGCGGGAGAAGAGGAAATAGCATCATGGAAGTTATGCGTTCCAAAGGGTCTAAGAGAGAGAGTCATAAGAGAGAATCACGACTCGCCGGAAGCGGGGCACGCGGGCGGCAGAAGGACGATGGCCAGAGTAGCCGCCCGGTACAACTGGCCGGGGATGCATCGAGATGTGAGGACATACGTGAGGAGGTGTGAAATCTGCCTACGCTACAAACCAAGTCAACCGGAAAAATGCTGACACGAGTGCCAGACGAGCCGTGGGCAACGGTGTGCCCGCTGCCCAGGTCAAAGCATGGGAATGCCATGTTATTGGTGATGGTGGATCGGTTCTCGAAATGGACCGAGTTGGTCCCCATGAGAAAGGCCACGGCGGAAGCACTAACGAAAGCGTTCCGAGAGCGCATCGTGTCCCGGTTTGGCGTGCCGAAGGTGGTGATCACAGATAATGGCGTCCAGTTCACCAGTAGAGCGTTTAAGAGGTTTTTGGAGCAGATGGGCGTACGGCATCAGTTCACGGCCCCGTACACGCCGCAGGAGAACCCGACGGAGCGAACTAACCGGACGGTGAAAACTATGATAGCTCAGTTCACCGAAGGGAACCAGAGGAACTGGGATGAGAAATGGCCAGAGATAATGCTGGCCGTAAATTCAGGGGTGTCCGAATCCACCGGGTACGCGCCGGCGTTTGTGGTACAAGGGAGAGAGCCGAGGCTACCAAAGGCTCTATACGATGACGAAGCGCTGGGCACAGGACAGGGCACGCTCAATCCGGACGAGAACGCTGCCAAGTTGAGAGAGGTATTTCAACTGGTGAGGCGGAATCTCGAAAGAGCGGCGCAGGACCAGGCGAGGTATTATAACCTGAGGAGGAGAGCGTGGAAACCCACGATTGGAGACAAGGTATGGGCCAAGCAACACCATCTATCCAACGCGGCCGAAGGGTTTGCGGCAAAACTGGCCCCGAAATACGACGGTCCCTACACCATAGTGGATTTCGTGTCCCCGGTCATTTGTAAATTGAAGAAGGACAGCGAGAAAACGGATGCGGACCGCCCATATAGGGGACCTGAAGCCACAACCCGGGGAAGGAACCCCTGAAACAGGCCCTGGAACCGAAGCGTAGACGACGCACAAGGAGGGGCAACGAGCAAGGCATACGGAGAGGGATGGACGAGCACGAAAGACAGAAACTAGCGGCAGGGGCGGAGAGGAGAGTCCCAACTGGATGCCACGCAGGACAAGGTCGTACAGGATGAGCCTACAACTAAGGTTCGGTAAAACTCAGAACCACGCGTGTCACGCAGGA
Source organism: Drosophila persimilis (assembly GCF_003286085.1). Classification (NCBI taxonomy): domain Eukaryota; kingdom Metazoa; phylum Arthropoda; class Insecta; order Diptera; family Drosophilidae; genus Drosophila; species Drosophila persimilis. The sequence continues at coordinate 22,245 of NW_020825533.1, forward strand.
CAGGAATCGCTCACAAGGGAGGAGCGGGCGGCCCAACTAGATGCCACGCAGGACAAGGCCATACAGGATACTCTTACAACTAAGGTTCAGTAAAACTAAGCTGCAGACGGCGGCCGGCGGACCAATGAAGCTGGACCTACAAGAAAAAAAAGGAGGATTAGCTCGTCAGCCAATAGGAACGGAGCAAAGGCAAAAAGGGTAGAAGATACCCGGGTTGCCACTAGCCCAGGGGGGGGGGGGGCGCGTTGCGTGGTGTGCCGACGGACGAGGGGGCACCCGAGAAGGGGTTCCGAGATGAGCAGAAGTCCGGGTCCGGGTCCAGGACATCGAAGCCAGCTGCTAACGTCGGGGATGGCGGGACAAAAGCGGATGCCGCCCGTGCGCGGTCTACCGGCTGGGGAATCGGATGATCCCTGGGTCCGAGGCGCTGCACGGGGGTGACATCCGCGTCTAAGCCGATCCAGAGACGGGCGGAGCTGGCCACGGGGGGCGGGCCGATGTTGGCAGCACGGGCGAAAGGTCGGAGGACCTGTTGATCACGGGCTGGAAGATCGGTCAGCACCCTGGATCGGAACCCAAGGACGGGCTGAAAGAAAAGGCAAGGTGAGATGAGGAACCCAAGAACTCGGGAAGCTTACCAGATTCAAGGCGAAGCCAAACAACACGTCGCCAGACCTGGAAGTAGAAAGGGCCAAATAAAAAAAAATATAAAAAAAAAGGAGGAAGAAGTGGGAACCGAAGGAAGGCTTACAAAACCAGGGGGCACCCTAGGGTTAACGCGGCGAGAGGCGCGGATAACTTTCAAAACGGGAGCGAGCGAGAGAGCCAGCTGGAAGGCAAGAGAGAGCCGTCCCACGGGCCCATGTAAGGCACCGTTACAGGGAACGGTGAGCACCGGCACGAGCCCTTATAAAGGAGGACCACGTGGAAGGAAAAAAAGTGTAAGATGCAGCATCATTTAATAAGATACTTGACGGAGCAGCGAAAATAGATTCGCCGCGGGTATCCGGCCATGGGTGACATGCAAAGGGCGAGCAGGAGTAGGTCCCCGGAGCTGCAGCTATTGGCCTCACCGCTGGTGTCGACCGCGGGATCCACGGGACCGACGATGTCCCCGGTGGTATCGCCGGGGTACACCGATGCAGGAAGCGATCTGGAGTTGGTGAGCTGGGAGCCGGCACCGCGGAGAAAACGCGCACAAGAGGCGAAGCGCGAGGAGCCCCCGACCAGCCGACGAGAGGAGCCCCGGACCAGCAGACGCAAGGAGCCCCGCACCAGCAAGCGCGAGGAGCCCCACGCCGGCGAGCGCGAAGAGCACCGGACCAGTAGGCGCGAGGAGCACCGGACCAGCAGACGCGAGGAGCCTCGCATCAGCAAGCGCGAGGAGCCCCACACCGGCAAGCGCGAGGAGCCCCGGACCAGCAAGCGCGAGGAGCGGCCTGAGAGAGGAAGGAGGGGGCATCATAAGACTTCATAAAATACGATCCTAATAACAATTATTATACGCCAAATGGCGCTACAATTCCAAAAACCAATTTGGTATCCAGCTCGGTACCCAGCTCTCACAAAGTTCTGCCCCCCACACCAAACTCCCACCCTTGACGGGAGATTGTTATACCCGATACTCAAAATGAGTATTGGGGTATATTAGATTTGTGGTAAAAGTGTATGTGTGTAACGTCCAGAAGGAATCGTTTCCGACCCCATAAGGTATATATATTCTTGATCAGCATCAATAGCCGAGTCGATTGAGCCATGTCCGTCTGTCCGTCTGTCCGTCCGTCCGTCTGTCCGTCCCCTTCAGCGCCCAATGCTAAAAGACTATAAGAGCTGGAGCAACGATGTTTTGGATCCAGATTTCTGTGATATGTCACTGCTCCAAAATTATTTCAAAACTTCGCCCCGCCCACTTCCGCCCCCACAAAGGGCGAAAATCTGTGGCATCCACAATTTCGACGATACGAGAAAACTAAAAACGAAAGCGGGAAACGCCCCGCGACCCAAGCCGCGGAGGGCCGTGCCAGGGTCGCAAGACGAAGCCCCCCAAAGCTCGTAGGAGAACTCATGGAGGAGGATGTCCAGCTGTCGGCGGTGGTGAGGATCGCGGGCAGCAATTGGAAAGCAACGGTCGATACCGGGGCGACAAGCAGTTTTATCAGCTGCGAGGCGGCGAGTAGACTGGGGGAAGAGAGGCGACAGAAAGAAACGAGGAAGCTGGTGCGGCTGGCTGACGGACGCAGCCGGGAAATCAATTCCCAGATCGAGGTGGAGTTGGCCTTCGGGGACAAGATCGTTACAATCCCGTTTCTCGTGATGCCCGGAGTAATAGATGAGCTGGTCCTGGGATGGGATTTCCTCGCCGCGGTCGGAGCAGAGGTGACCTGTGCGGGACACAGGGTTGTGATCCCTGCGAGAGGCCACCGCCAGGGGCGGTTGGAGGAGAAGTTGTCAGTGGCGGTGGTAGCGAACACGGAAGGGTCTGTCGGGCCCGCATCCGACGGAACGCGAGCGGAGGAGGGATCGGTGGAAGACTTCCTGGCAAAGGAGTTGGAAGAGTTCCGAGAACTGAAGGGAGTGTCGAACATAGCTACACACACGATCACGATGAGTGATGCCCAGCCGGTCAAGCAGCGTTACTATCCCAAAAATCCCAAGATGCAAGCCGAAATCAACCAACAGGTTGACGAACTGCTGGCAAGAGGGTGCATTGAGCCATCGAAGAGTCCGTACAGTTCACCCATCGTGATGGTCAAAAAGAAGACGGGAAAGTGGAGATTATGCGTGGACTTCAGACAGATAAACGCAAAGTCCATCAAGGATGCATACCCCATGCCAAGGATAGACTATATTTTGGACCAGCTCAGGGAGGCACGGTTCATTAGTAGCTTAGACTTAAAGGACGGATATTGGCAGATACCACTGGAGGTAGGCAGTAGAAAATTCACCGCGTTCACGGTGCCCGGCAAAGGGCTGTTCCAGTGGAAGGTGATGCCATTCGGACTCCACTCAGCCTCGGCTACGTTCCAGAGGGCATTGGATCAGGTGATAGGCCCCGAGATGATGCCACACGCGTTTGCGTACCAAGACGACATCATTGTCATCGGCCGTACCGAGGAGGAGCACAAGCGCAACCTCGAAGAAGTTTTTTCGGCGGTTGAAGAACGCAAACTTGCGCCTAAATGTGGACAAGTGTCAATTTTTTAGGAAGGAGCTACGATACTTGGGGCATTTGGTAACGGGAGACGGAATCTGCACCGATCCCGAGAAAGTGGCGGCCATTAAGGAGTTGCAGCCGCCAGCAAGTGTCAAAGAGCTACGACAATACTTGGGCGTGGCCTCCTGGTACAGGCGGTTCGTAAAGGGATTCACCACGTTGGTGCAGCCCCTCAGCACTTTGCTGAAGAAGAAGGCCAAGTGGGAATGGTCAACGGAGCAGCAACAAGCGTTCGAGGACGTAAAAAGTCGGCTGACAGCAGACCCAGTGTTGGCATGCCCAGATTTCTCAAAGAAATTCGTGCTCCAGACGGACGCCAGCGACTACGGACTGGGGGCGATCCTGACGCAAGAGACGGAGAAGGGCGAAAGGGTCATCTCATACGCCAGTAGGACCCTGAACAGCGCGGAAAAGAACTATTCGGCGACCGAAAAGGAGTGTCTGGCCATTGTATGGGCTATAAGAAAGCTAAAGCCCTATCTGGAGGGATACCATTTCAAGGTGGTCACAGACCACATGGCGTTGAAATGGTTGAACAGCATCGAGAGCCCAACAGGGAGGATCGCCAGGTGGGCGCTGGAGCTACAACAATACGACTTCGAAGTGGCATACAGGAAAGGGCAGCTGAACGTAGTGGCGGACGCACTGTCCCGACAGCCATTGGCGGAGCGATGCCTGAGAACCACCGAGGAGGATGCAGAGAAGGGACACGAACCGGAGGCAGAGTGCGGATGGATGACGGATGAGGACGGAACCGAGTGCCAGACGAGCCGTGGGCAACGGTGTGCCCGCTGCCCAGGTCAAAGCATGGGAATGCCATGTTATTGGTGATGGTGGATCGGTTCTCGAAATGGACCGAGTTGGTCCCCATGAGAAAGGCCACGGCGGAAGCACTAACGAAAGCGTTCCGAGAGCGCATCGTGTCCCGGTTTGGCGTGCCGAAGGTGGTGATCACAGATAATGGCGTCCAGTTCACCAGTAGAGCGTTTAAGAGGTTTTTGGAGCAGATGGGCGTACGGCATCAGTTCACGGCCCCGTACACGCCGCAGGAGAACCCGACGGAGCGAACTAACCGGACGGTGAAAACTATGATAGCTCAGTTCACCGAAGGGAACCAGAGGAACTGGGATGAGAAATGGCCAGAGATAATGCTGGCCGTAAATTCAGGGGTGTCCGAATCCACCGGGTACGCGCCGGCGTTTGTGGTACAAGGGAGAGAGCCGAGGCTACCAAAGGCTCTATACGATGACGAAGCGCTGGGCACAGGACAGGGCACGCTCAATCCGGACGAGAACGCTGCCAAGTTGAGAGAGGTATTTCAACTGGTGAGGCGGAATCTCGAAAGAGCGGCGCAGGACCAGGCGAGGTATTATAACCTGAGGAGGAGAGCGTGGAAACCCACGATTGGAGACAAGGTATGGGCCAAGCAACACCATCTATCCAACGCGGCCGAAGGGTTTGCGGCAAAACTGGCCCCGAAATACGACGGTCCCTACACCATAGTGGATTTCGTGTCCCCGGTCATTTGTAAATTGAAGAAGGACAGCGAGAAACGGATGCGGACCGCCCATATAGGGGACCTGAAGCCACAACCCGGGGAAGGAACCCCTGAAACAGGCCCTGGAACCGAAGCGTAGACGACGCACAAGGAGGGGCAACGAGCAAGGCATACGGAGAGGGATGGACGAGCACGAAAGACAGAAACTAGCGGCAGGGGCGGAGAGGAGAGTCCCAACTGGATGCCACGCAGGACAAGGTCGTACAGGATGAGCCTACAACTAAGGTTCGGTAAAACTCAGAACCACGCGTGTCACGCAGGACAGGAATCGCTCACAAGGGAGGAGCGGGCGGCCCAACTAGATGCCACGCAGGACAAGGCCATACAGGATACTCTTACAACTAAGGTTCAGTAAAACTAAGCTGCAGACGGCGGCCGGCGGACCAATGAAGCTGGACCTACAAGAAAAAAAAAGGAGGATTAGCTCGTCAGCCAATAGGAACGGAGCAAAGGCAAAAAGGGTAGAAGATACCCGGGTTGCCACTAGCCCAGGGGGGGGGCGCGTTGCGTGGTGTGCCGACGGACGAGGGGGCACCCGAGAAGGGGTTCCGAGATGAGCAGAAGTCCGGGTCCGGGTCCAGGACATCGAAGCCAGCTGCTAACGTCGGGGATGGCGGGACAAAAGCGGATGCCGCCCGTGCGCGGTCTACCGGCTGGGGAATCGGATGATCCCTGGGTCCGAGGCGCTGCACGGGGGTGACATCCGCGTCTAAGCCGATCCAGAGACGGGCGGAGCTGGCCACGGGGGGCGGGCCGATGTTGGCAGCACGGGCGAAAGGTCGGAGGACCTGTTGATCACGGGCTGGAAGATCGGTCAGCACCCTGGATCGGAACCCAAGGACGGGCTGAAAGAAAAGGCAAGGTGAGATGAGGAACCCAAGAACTCGGGAAGCTTACCAGATTCAAGGCGAAGCCAAACAACACGTCGCCAGACCTGGAAGTAGAAAGGGCCAAATAAAAAAAAATATAAAAAAAAAGGAGGAAGAAGTGGGAACCGAAGGAAGGCTTACAAAACCAGGGGGCACCCTAGGGTTAACGCGGCGAGAGGCGCGGATAACTTTCAAAACGGGAGCGAGCGAGAGAGCCAGCTGGAAGGCAAGAGAGAGCCGTCCCACGGGCCCATGTAAGGCACCGTTACAGGGAACGGTGAGCACCGGCACGAGCCCTTATAAAGGAGGACCACGTGGAAGGAAAAAAAGTGTAAGATGCAGCATCATTTAATAAGATACTTGACGGAGCAGCGAAAATAGATTCGCCGCGGGTATCCGGCCATGGGTGACATGCAAAGGGCGAGCAGGAGTAGGTCCCCGGAGCTGCAGCTATTGGCCTCACCGCTGGTGTCGACCGCGGGATCCACGGGACCGACGATGTCCCCGGTGGTATCGCCGGGGTACACCGATGCAGGAAGCGATCTGGAGTTGGTGAGCTGGGAGCCGGCACCGCGGAGAAAACGCGCACAAGAGGCGAAGCGCGAGGAGCCCCCGACCAGCCGACGAGAGGAGCCCCGGACCAGCAGACGCAAGGAGCCCCGCACCAGCAAGCGCGAGGAGCCCCACGCCGGCGAGCGCGAAGAGCACCGGACCAGTAGGCGCGAGGAGCACCGGACCAGCAGACGCGAGGAGCCTCGCATCAGCAAGCGCGAGGAGCCCCACACCGGCAAGCGCGAGGAGCCCCGGACCAGCAAGCGCGAGGAGCGGCCTGAGAGAGGAAGGAGGGGGCATCATAAGACTTCATAAAATACGATCCTAATAACAATTATTATACGCCAAATGGCGCTACAATTCCAAAAACCAATTTGGTATCCAGCTCGGTACCCAGCTCTCACAAAGTTCTGCCCCCCACACCAAACTCCCACCCTTGACGGGAGATTGTTATACCCGATACTCAAAATGAGTATTGGGGTATATTAGATTTGTGGTAAAAGTGTATGTGTGTAACGTCCAGAAGGAATCGTTTCCGACCCCATAAGGTATATATATTCTTGATCAGCATCAATAGCCGAGTCGATTGAGCCATGTCTGTCTGTCCGTCTGTCCGTCCGTCCGTCTGTCCGTCCCCTTCAGCGCCCAATGCTAAAAGACTATAAGAGCTGGAGCAACGATGTTTTGGATCCAGATTTCTGTGATATGTCACTGCTCCAAAATTATTTCAAAACTTCGCCCCGCCCACTTCCGCCCCCACAAAGGGCGAAAATCTGTGGCATCCACAATTTCGACGATACGAGAAAACTAAAAACGCAGAATCGTAGAAGATGACTATATGTTCTAGAGTGCAAAATCTGAACCAGATCGTATAATTATTACAGCCAGAATAACGAAAACAATTTCACTCTTTCTCGCTCTGTCTCACTCTAACACACAGGTTTCATAGTCGGTTTTGTTAATTGCAAAATATGAGTTCAAGGATCTCAGAACCCATAAGAGCTAGAGCAAAGGCAAAAAGGGTAGAAGATACCCGGGTTGCCACTAGCCCAGGGGGGGGGCGCGTTGCGTGGTGTGCCGACGGACGAGGGGGCACCCGAGAAGGGGTTCCGAGATGAGCAGAAGTCCGGGTCCGGGTCCAGGACATCGAAGCCAGCTGCTAACGTCGGGGATGGCGGGACAAAAGCGGATGCCGCCCGTGCGCGGTCTACCGGCTGGGGAATCGGATGATCCCTGGGTCCGAGGCGCTGCACGGGGGTGACATCCGCGTCTAAGCCGATCCAGAGACGGGCGGAGCTGGCCACGGGGGGCGGGCCGATGTTGGCAGCACGGGCGAAAGGTCGGAGGACCTGTTGATCACGGGCTGGAAGATCGGTCAGCACCCTGGATCGGAACCCAAGGACGGGCTGAAAGAAAAGGCAAGGTGAGATGAGGAACCCAAGAACTCGGGAAGCTTACCAGATTCAAGGCGAAGCCAAACAACACGTCGCCAGACCTGGAAGTAGAAAGGGCCAAATAAAAAAAAATATAAAAAAAAAGGAGGAAGAAGTGGGAACCGAAGGAAGGCTTACAAAACCAGGGGGCACCCTAGGGTTAACGCGGCGAGAGGCGCGGATAACTTTCAAAACGGGAGCGAGCGAGAGAGCCAGCTGGAAGGCAAGAGAGAGCCGTCCCACGGGCCCATGTAAGGCACCGTTACAGGGAACGGTGAGCACCGGCACGAGCCCTTATAAAGGAGGACCACGTGGAAGGAAAAAAAGTGTAAGATGCAGCATCATTTAATAAGATACTTGACGGAGCAGCGAAAATAGATTCGCCGCGGGTATCCGGCCATGGGTGACATGCAAAGGGCGAGCAGGAGTAGGTCCCCGGAGCTGCAGCTATTGGCCTCACCGCTGGTGTCGACCGCGGGATCCACGGGACCGACGATGTCCCCGGTGGTATCGCCGGGGTACACCGATGCAGGAAGCGATCTGGAGTTGGTGAGCTGGGAGCCGGCACCGCGGAGAAAACGCGCACAAGAGGCGAAGCGCGAGGAGCCCCCGACCAGCCGACGAGAGGAGCCCCGGACCAGCAGACGCAAGGAGCCCCGCACCAGCAAGCGCGAGGAGCCCCACGCCGGCGAGCGCGAAGAGCACCGGACCAGTAGGCGCGAGGAGCACCGGACCAGCAGACGCGAGGAGCCTCGCATCAGCAAGCGCGAGGAGCCCCACACCGGCAAGCGCGAGGAGCCCCGGACCAGCAAGCGCGAGGAGCGGCCTGAGAGAGGAAGGAGGGGGCATCATAAGACTTCATAAAATACGATCCTAATAACAATTATTATACGCCAAATGGCGCTACAATTCCAAAAACCAATTTGGTATCCAGCTCGGTACCCAGCTCTCACAAAGTTCTGCCCCCCACACCAAACTCCCACCCTTGACGGGAGATTGTTATACCCGATACTCAAAATGAGTATTGGGGTATATTAGATTTGTGGTAAAAGTGTATGTGTGTAACGTCCAGAAGGAATCGTTTCCGACCCCATAAGGTATATATATTCTTGATCAGCATCAATAGCCGAGTCGATTGAGCCATGTCTGTCTGTCCGTCTGTCCGTCCGTCCGTCTGTCCGTCCCCTTCAGCGCCCAATGCTAAAAGACTATAAGAGCTGGAGCAACGATGTTTTGGATCCAGATTTCTGTGATATGTCACTGCTCCAAAATTATTTCAAAACTTCGCCCCGCCCACTTCCGCCCCCACAAAGGGCGAAAATCTGTGGCATCCACAATTTCGACGATACGAGAAAACTAAAAACGCAGAATCGTAGAAGATGACTATATGTTCTAGAGTGCAAAATCTGAACCAGATCGTATAATTATTACAGCCAGAATAACGAAAACAATTTCACTCTTTCTCGCTCTGTCTCACTCTAACACACAGGTTTCATAGTCGGTTTTGTTAATTGCAAAATATGAGTTCAAGGATCTCAGAACCCATAAGAGCTAGAGCAACCAAATTTGGTATCCACACTCCTGTGATATCGGACCTTGACCGTTTCCTGTCCAAATTTCGCCTCACCCCCTTCCGCCCCCGCAAAGGACGAAAATCTGAGGCAACCACAAATCTCAGAGACTATTAAGGCTAGAGTAACCAAATTTGGTGCACACACTCCTTTAAGATGTCACTATAAAACGTATATCTCAGAATTTCGCCCCACCCCCATCCGCCCCCACAAAGGACGAAAATCTGTTGCATCCACAATATTGCAGATTTGAGAAAACTAAAAACGCAGAATCATAGATAATGACCATATCTATCAGATTGCTGAATCTGGATCAGATCAGATCATTTTTATAGCCAAAAGGTACAAATCAATTTGCAGTGGCTACGCAGCGCCCGACGTCACGCTCAGATTGATTTTCTGTCTCTCTCGCACGCACTCTTTGTCGTGTCGTTAAATATTAGCGGCGTCTGCCGGAGGAGAGCCATACTGACTTAGTATCGGGTATAACCTTAGAGTTGCGGTGTCGCAGCAACTCACAACGTTCCCCCTCGTTTTTATTGTTTTCGTTTTCCGTTGCTTCCCTTTTTTTCACTCCTCTTCTCTACTCTTCTCACCTCCTCAGTACTCAGCCCGGAATACCTCCTGCCGATCGGTGGACACCAACAGCCGGTACCGGACGCCACCGTCGTTGACCTGGCGCTTCACCCTCCTTGAGGTTGGCTTTATCCGCGCGAGGGAGCGCGTGACGACGGCCGGCCACTCCTCGCGGTGGACGGGCCGCCACCGTGCGGTCCTCTCTCGCATGGCTCAGGTGAGTGGCGTTCCGCTGCCTCGTCCTTCTCCGCTTCCGCCGTTGCTCCCGCGCCGTCACCCGCTTCGCCGTCGGTCGCCGCCTCGACTACGGGTACCGCCGCAGGGCCCTCCGCCGACAGTGATGCTGTCGCGTTCGCTGTACCCTCCGTCTCGCCCTCTTCGGCCGTGGGTGCTGCCGCTGGGCCTGTCGACCCCTGTGGCCGTGCCCGCCGCCTCGGGTCCCGCTCGTCACTGGCGCGTGGTGCCTCTTCCCACAGTCGCGCCTCCCCCGGCGCTTGCCCGGGCTGCTGAGGCGCGGGCCCCGAGGCCCACGATATGTGCAGCGTTTGCACGTGCCACAACATGCCGTCTCTTACCGCGGAGCGCACCTCCTGCGAGACGAACGGCCCAATGGCGGCTCCCTGTGGCCCGTGCCAGTGCTGCTGCTGCTGCTGATGCTGCTGCTGCTGACGCTGCTGCTGCGGCTGCTGCCGCAGCTGCTGATCCCCTTGGCCGCGCGCGTTGTCGTCCGGCGGCCGACTCTGGAGCGGCTCTTCCTCTGCCCCCGGTGACGGTGGGGCCTGCGGCCGTGGCTCCTCCTCGGACTCGACGTATTCAGGGGGTGGCTGCCAAAGCTCTTCCTCCTCCACCTCGGCTCGTCGTAGCCTCTCCTGCCACTCCTCTTCGGGCGACTGGACTCGGGCCGCCTTCGGCGCTGGTGGGCAATCCGCCTCCTCCTCATCGCTGGAGATCACCGCCAGCCCGCCTGCCGCGCCCTCCGCCCGCGTCGCCCTTGCCTTCTCCGCTTCCGTACGCAGACGCGCCCTCTCCTTTTGCTCCGCTGCGTTCATCTTGCTAATGCACCTCCATTGGTGCGCGACGTCTCGTTTGTGGCGCTCCGCCTCCGCTTCTTGCGCCTCCTTCTCGGCCTCCTGCGTGGCCTTCAGCCTCTTTGCCAGCGCCAGGGCGTCCTCCCACACACGCCGTTGCCTCCGCTCCTCCGTCGCCGCGGCCAGCGCGAACCGCCGGTGCCATTCCGCGAGGCGTCGTGCCTCAGCGGCCGCGTTGTCTTCCGTGGCGTCAGCCGGCGTTGCCTGCGGCTCCTTGACCGCGGTTTCGATCGGCGTTGGCTGCCGCTTCTCGACCTGTGGGTCTGTCGGTCGCTGATCCCTTTGCCGCGCCGTCGACCTCCCCCTTGTGCGTGCCGACGACTCCTCTTCCCTGGCCGTACGCGTCGACCGGGTGGACGCCCGCTTCGAGGCCCTCTCACTGGGCTCCTCCTTCCGCGTTGTGCGCCCCCTCCTTCCTCTCTCAGGCCGCTCCTCGCGCTTGCTGGTCCGGGGCTCCTCGCGCTTGGCGGTGTGGGGCTCCTCGCGCTTGCTGATGCGAGGCTCCTCGCGTCTGCTGGTCCGGTGCTCCTCGCGCCTACTGGTCCGGTGCTCTTCGCGCTCGCCGGCGTGGGGCTCCTCGCGCTTGCTGGTGCGGGGCTCCTTGCGTCTGCTGGTCCGGGGCTCCTCTCGTCGGCTGGTCGGGGGCTCCTCGCGCTTCGCCTCTTGTGCGCGTTTTCTCCGCGGTGCCGGCTCCCAGCTCACCAACTCCAGATCGCTTCCTGCATCGGTGTACCCCGGCGATACCACCGGGGACATCGTCGGTCCCGTGGATCCCGCGGTCGACACCAGCGGTGAGGCCAATAGCTGCAGCTCCGGGGACCTACTCCCCCTACCTACTCGTCGGGGCAACATATAAATATTGTTGCAGCGAGCCTACCGACCGCTGAGCCAGCCCAGCTGCATCAGACGGAGAAGAACGGTTCGTTACAACTGGCGCCCAACGTGGGGCACGAACCCACGACCCTGAGATTAAGAGTCTCATGCTCTACCGACTGAGCTAGCCGGGCTGGAATCCGCGTAGCGTAAGATAGACTTAAGATACCAATAAAGCATTTTAACATACCAGTACAAGACACAACCCGTGCCTTCTTACTTGTCGGGAGGGAGACAAGGTATGGGCCAAGCAACACCATCTATCCAACGCGACCGAAGGGTTTGCGGCAAAACTGGCCCCGAAATACGACGGTCCCTACACCATAGTGGATTTCGTGTCCCCGGTCATTTGTAAATTGAAGAAGGACAGCGAGAAACGGACGCGGACCGCCCATATAGGGGACCTGAAGCCACAACCCGGGGAAGGAACCCCTGAAACAGGCCCTGGAACCGAAGCGTAGACGACGCACAAGGAGGGGCAACGAGCAAGGCATACGGAGAGGAACCGGAGTATGCGGACGCGCTCGAGGCCTGGGAGATGAAGGCGGGAGGAGCCGTGACCGCGGCCCAGAAGGAGGACGGGGCGGATCCATACGAGCGCCTGACGCTGCCGGCGAGTGCGGAGCAAGTAACGCTGCGGAGACGGCCGTCCGAGACCCAAGAGGAGCTCATCGCGAGCCTGGCGGTCCCGGTGAAAAGCCGGTCGCCTAGCCGACCGCGGGCAGAGAGTGGGGAGAGGCCCACCCGGCCAGCACAGTCGGAGCAAGGGAGCGCGAGAAACCCACAGAGGGAGGAAGAAGGGAGAGCAGGGGAGGATCATCGACGGGGACTCGAAGAACAAACCACGAGACCGTCCAGTTCGAGTTTTGCCCACGTCGCCAAGCAGGTCAGGGAGTGGTCGTTTCGGTTCGACGGAACGGCGAAACCACTCGAGTTCCTGGAACAGATCGAGTGGTCAGCCGACATGTACGGGTTGGAGTTGAATTTAATTCCGCGAGCCATGCCTGAGCTGCTAAAGGGTCGGGCGCTCATGTGGTTTGTAGCCCACAACAGGCAGTGGCAGACATGGAACGCATTTGCGCGTAGCTTCCAAGCATACTTCCTGCCGAGGGGGTATTTTGAAAAATTACTCCAGGAGGTGAGGTTGAGGAAGCAAAGATGGGGAGAGCCATTCAAGGACTACATGGTGGAGATGCAGACCCTCATGCGGCCACTAAAATGCACGCCCGAAGAGCAGTTGGAGCTCATTAGAGACAACAGCATGCCAGATTTGAGGGTGTTCATCCGGCCACATAGGTGCAGAGACCTGGACCACATGATGACGCTGGCCGACGAGTTTGAGGCTCTGGAGAGGGATCGGCTGGAGTTCCAACGAGAGTGTCCGGCGAGCAAAGCAAAAGCAAATAATCCGTTCGCCCGTCCGACAGTAACGGAGATATGTCGCCGCTGCCAGGGCGAAACGGCAGCCAGCTCTGATTCGACAGGGGAAAAAAGGCCGGTCCCAACGCGGCGGGACGACCAAACGAACACGAACATAGAGGCGGGGTTCGTGAAAAACCCAGCCCAGGCGTGTCGACGATGCGGGAGTGACCGCCATTGGGCACAAGCATGCAATGGCCGACCTATAACATTCTGCTGGAGGTGCGGCAAGGTAGGGGCCCCGACATGGCAGTGCTGCCCGAAAGCGGGAAACGCCCCGCGACCCAAGCCGCGGAGGGCCGTGCCAGGGTCGCAAGACGAAGCCCCCCAAAGCTCGTAGGAGAACTCATGGAGGAGGATGTCCAGCTGTCGGCGGTGGTGAGGATCGCGGGCAGCAATTGGAAAGCAACGGTCGATACCGGGGCGACAAGCAGTTTTATCAGCTGCGAGGCGGCGAGTAGACTGGGGGAAGAGAGGCGACAGAAAGAAACGAGGAAGCTGGTGCGGCTGGCTGACGGACGCAGCCGGGAAATCAATTCCCAGATCGAGGTGGAGTTGGCCTTCGGGGACAAGATCGTTACAATCCCGTTTCTCGTGATGCCCGGAGTAATAGATGAGCTGGTCCTGGGATGGGATTTCCTCGCCGCGGTCGGAGCAGAGGTGACCTGTGCGGGACACAGGGTTGTGATCCCTGCGAGAGGCCACCGCCAGGGGCGGTTGGAGGAGAAGTTGTCAGTGGCGGTGGTAGCGAACACGGAAGGGTCTGTCGGGCCCGCATCCGACGGAACGCGAGCGGAGGAGGGATCGGTGGAAGACTTCCTGGCAAAGGAGTTGGAAGAGTTCCGAGAACTGAAGGGAGTGTCGAACATAGCTACACACACGATCACGATGAGTGATGCCCAGCCGGTCAAGCAGCGTTACTATCCCAAAAATCCCAAGATGCAAGCCGAAATCAACCAACAGGTTGACGAACTGCTGGCAAGAGGGTGCATTGAGCCATCGAAGAGTCCGTACAGTTCACCCATCGTGATGGTCAAAAAGAAGACGGGAAAGTGGAGATTATGCGTGGACTTCAGACAGATAAACGCAAAGTCCATCAAGGATGCATACCCCATGCCAAGGATAGACTATATTTTGGACCAGCTCAGGGAGGCACGGTTCATTAGTAGCTTAGACTTAAAGGACGGATATTGGCAGATACCACTGGAGGTAGGCAGTAGAAAATTCACCGCGTTCACGGTGCCCGGCAAAGGGCTGTTCCAGTGGAAGGTGATGCCATTCGGACTCCACTCAGCCTCGGCTACGTTCCAGAGGGCATTGGATCAGGTGATAGGCCCCGAGATGATGCCACACGCGTTTGCGTACCAAGACGACATCATTGTCATCGGCCGTACCGAGGAGGAGCACAAGCGCAACCTCGAAGAAGTTTTTCGGCGGTTGAAGAACGCAAACTTGCGCCTAAATGTGGACAAGTGTCAATTTTTTAGGAAGGAGCTACGATACTTGGGGCATTTGGTAACGGGAGACGGAATCTGCACCGATCCCGAGAAAGTGGCGGCCATTAAGGAGTTGCAGCCGCCAGCAAGTGTCAAAGAGCTACGACAATACTTGGGCGTGGCCTCCTGGTACAGGCGGTTCGTAAAGGGATTCACCACGTTGGTGCAGCCCCTCAGCACTTTGCTGAAGAAGAAGGCCAAGTGGGAATGGTCAACGGAGCAGCAACAAGCGTTCGAGGACGTAAAAAGTCGGCTGACAGCAGACCCAGTGTTGGCATGCCCAGATTTCTCAAAGAAATTCGTGCTCCAGACGGACGCCAGCGACTACGGACTGGGGGCGATCCTGACGCAAGAGACGGAGAAGGGCGAAAGGGTCATCTCATACGCCAGTAGGACCCTGAACAGCGCGGAAAAGAACTATTCGGCGACCGAAAAGGAGTGTCTGGCCATTGTATGGGCTATAAGAAAGCTAAAGCCCTATCTGGAGGGATACCATTTCAAGGTGGTCACAGACCACATGGCGTTGAAATGGTTGAACAGCATCGAGAGCCCAACAGGGAGGATCGCCAGGTGGGCGCTGGAGCTACAACAATACGACTTCGAAGTGGCATACAGGAAAGGGCAGCTGAACGTAGTGGCGGACGCACTGTCCCGACAGCCATTGGCGGAGCGATGCCTGAGAACCACCGAGGAGGATGCAGAGAAGGGACACGAACCGGAGGCAGAGTGCGGATGGATTAAAAAGGTTAAAGAGAGGATGAAGACGGAACCGAGGAAATATCCGGATTACGTCGAGGAAGCAGGCCGGGTATACCGGCACATCCCGTACCGAGCGGGAGAAGAGGAAATAGCATCATGGAAGTTATGCGTTCCAAAGGGTCTAAGAGAGAGAGTCATAAGAGAGAATCACGACTCGCCGGAGGCGGGGCACGCGGGCGGCAGAAGGACGATGGCCAGAGTAGCCGCCCGGTACAACTGGCCGGGGATGCATCGAGATGTGAGGACATACGTGAGGAGGTGTGAAATCTGCCTACGCTACAAACCAAGTCAACCGGAAAAATGCTGACACGAGTGCCAGACGAGCCGTGGGCAACGGTGTGCCCGCTGCCCAGGTCAAAGCATG
This sequence comes from Drosophila persimilis, assembly GCF_003286085.1. Taxonomy (NCBI): domain Eukaryota; kingdom Metazoa; phylum Arthropoda; class Insecta; order Diptera; family Drosophilidae; genus Drosophila; species Drosophila persimilis. Next base: position 38,017 of record NW_020825533.1, read on the forward strand.
GGAATGCCATGTTATTGGTGATGGTGGATCGGTTCTCGAAATGGACCGAGTTGGTCCCCATGAGAAAGGCCACGGCGGAAGCACTAACGAAAGCGTTCCGAGAGCGCATCGTGTCCCGGTTTGGCGTGCCGAAGGTGGTGATCACAGATAATGGCGTCCAGTTCACCAGTAGAGCGTTTAAGAGGTTTTTGGAGCAGATGGGCGTACGGCATCAGTTCACGGCCCCGTACACGCCGCAGGAGAACCCGACGGAGCGAACTAACCGGACGGTGAAAACTATGACAGTTCACCGAAGGGAACCAGAGGAACTGGGATGAGAAATGGCCAGAGATAATGCTGGCCGTAAATTCAGGGGTGTCCGAATCCACCGGGTACGCGCCGGCGTTTGTGGTACAAGGGAGAGAGCCGAGGCTACCAAAGGCTCTATACGATGACGAAGCGCTGGGCACAGGACAGGGCACGCTCAATCCGGACGAGAACGCTGCCAAGTTGAGAGAGGTATTTCAACTGGTGAGGCGGAATCTCGAAAGAGCGGCGCAGGACCAGGCGAGGTATTATAACCTGAGGAGGAGAGCGTGGAAACCCACGATTGGAGACAAGGTATGGGCCAAGCAACACCATCTATCCAACGCGGCCGAAGGGTTTGCGGCAAAACTGGCCCCGAAATACGACGGTCCCTACACCATAGTGGATTTCGTGTCCCCGGTCATTTGTAAATTGAAGAAGGACAGCGAGAAACGGATGCGGACCGCCCATATAGGGGACCTGAAGCCACAACCCGGGGAAGGAACCCCTGAAACAGGCCCTGGAACCGAAGCGTAGACGACGCACAAGGAGGGGCAACGAGCAAGGCATACGGAGAGGGATGGACGAGCACGAAAGACAGAAACTAGCGGCAGGGGCGGAGAGGAGAGTCCCAACTGGATGCCACGCAGGACAAGGTCGTACAGGATGAGCCTACAACTAAGGTTCGGTAAAACTCAGAACCACGCGTGTCACGCAGGACAGGAATCGCTCACAAGGGAGGAGCGGGCGGCCCAACTAGATGCCACGCAGGACAAGGCCATACAGGATACTCTTACAACTAAGGTTCAGTAAAACTAAGCTGCAGACGGCGGCCGGCGGACCAATGAAGCTGGACCTACAAGAAAAAAAAGGAGGATTAGCTCGTCAGCCAATAGGAACGGAGCAAAGGCAAAAAGGGTAGAAGATACCCGGGTTGCCACTAGCCCAGGGGGGGGGCGCGTTGCGTGGTGTGCCGACGGACGAGGGGGCACCCGAGAAGGGGTTCCGAGATGAGCAGAAGTCCGGGTCCGGGTCCAGGACATCGAAGCCAGCTGCTAACGTCGGGGATGGCGGGACAAAAGCGGATGCCGCCCGTGCGCGGTCTACCGGCTGGGGAATCGGATGATCCCTGGGTCCGAGGCGCTGCACGGGGGTGACATCCGCGTCTAAGCCGATCCAGAGACGGGCGGAGCTGGCCACGGGGGGCGGGCCGATGTTGGCAGCACGGGCGAAAGGTCGGAGGACCTGTTGATCACGGGCTGGAAGATCGGTCAGCACCCTGGATCGGAACCCAAGGACGGGCTGAAAGAAAAGGCAAGGTGAGATGAGGAACCCAAGAACTCGGGAAGCTTACCAGATTCAAGGCGAAGCCAAACAACACGTCGCCAGACCTGGAAGTAGAAAGGGCCAAATAAAAAAAAATATAAAAAAAAAGGAGGAAGAAGTGGGAACCGAAGGAAGGCTTACAAAACCAGGGGGCACCCTAGGGTTAACGCGGCGAGAGGCGCGGATAACTTTCAAAACGGGAGCGAGCGAGAGAGCCAGCTGGAAGGCAAGAGAGAGCCGTCCCACGGGCCCATGTAAGGCACCGTTACAGGGAACGGTGAGCACCGGCACGAGCCCTTATAAAGGAGGACCACGTGGAAGGAAAAAAAGTGTAAGATGCAGCATCATTTAATAAGATACTTGACGGAGCAGCGAAAATAGATTCGCCGCGGGTATCCGGCCATGGGTGACATGCAAAGGGCGAGCAGGAGTAGGTCCCCGGAGCTGCAGCTATTGGCCTCACCGCTGGTGTCGACCGCGGGATCCACGGGACCGACGATGTCCCCGGTGGTATCGCCGGGGTACACCGATGCAGGAAGCGATCTGGAGTTGGTGAGCTGGGAGCCGGCACCGCGGAGAAAACGCGCACAAGAGGCGAAGCGCGAGGAGCCCCCGACCAGCCGACGAGAGGAGCCCCGGACCAGCAGACGCAAGGAGCCCCGCACCAGCAAGCGCGAGGAGCCCCACGCCGGCGAGCGCGAAGAGCACCGGACCAGTAGGCGCGAGGAGCACCGGACCAGCAGACGCGAGGAGCCTCGCATCAGCAAGCGCGAGGAGCCCCACACCGGCAAGCGCGAGGAGCCCCGGACCAGCAAGCGCGAGGAGCGGCCTGAGAGAGGAAGGAGGGGGCATCATAAGACTTCATAAAATACGATCCTAATAACAATTATTATACGCCAAATGGCGCTACAATTCCAAAAACCAATTTGGTATCCAGCTCGGTACCCAGCTCTCACAAAGTTCTGCCCCCCACACCAAACTCCCACCCTTGACGGGAGATTGTTATACCCGATACTCAAAATGAGTATTGGGGTATATTAGATTTGTGGTAAAAGTGTATGTGTGTAACGTCCAGAAGGAATCGTTTCCGACCCCATAAGGTATATATATTCTTGATCAGCATCAATAGCCGAGTCGATTGAGCCATGTCTGTCTGTCCGTCCGTCCGTCTGTCCGTCTGTCCGTCCCCTTCAGCGCCTAATGCTCAAAGACTATAAGAGCTAGAGCAACGATGTTTTGGATCCAGACTTCTGTGATATGTCACTGCTCCAAAATTATTTCAAAACTTCGCCCCGCCCACTTCCGCCCCCACAAAGGGCGAAAATCTGTGGCATCCACAATTTCGACGATACGAGAAAACTAAAAACGCAGAATCGTAGAAGATGACTATATGTTCTAGAGTGCAAAATCTGAACCAGATCGTATAATTATTACAGCCAGAATCACGAAAACAATTTCACTCTTTCTCGCTCTGTCTCACTCTAACACACAGGTTTCATAGTCGGTTTTGTTAATTGCCAAATATGAGTTCAAGGATCTCAGAACCCATAAGAGCTAGAGCAACCAAATTTGGTATCCACACTCCTGTGATATCGGACCTTGACCGTTTTGTGTCAAAATTTCGCCACACCCCCTTCCGCCACGGCAAAGGATGAAAATCTGAGGCAACCACAAATTTCAGAGACTATTAAGGCTAGAGTAACCAAATTTGGTACACACACTCCTTTAAGATGTCACTATAAAACGTTTATCTCAGAATTTCGCCTCACCCCCATCCGCCCCCACAAAGGACGAAAATCCGTTGCATCCAAAATATTGCAGATTCGAGAAAACTAAAAACGCAGAATCATAGAGAATGACTATATCTATCCGGTTGCTGAATCTGGATCAGATCAGATTATTTTTATAGCCAAAAGGAACAAATCAATTTGCAGTGGCTACGCAGCGCCCGACGTCACGCTCAGATTGATTTTCTGTCTCTCTCGCACGCACTCTTTGTCGTGTCGTTAAATATTAGCGGCGTCTGCCGGAGGAGAGCCATACTGACTTAGTATCGGGTATAACTGTAGAGTTGCGGTGTCCGCAGCAACTCACAACGTTCTCCCTCGTTTAGTTTATTTTGTTGAATTCTTTGCACACACGTCGCGGTCAATTTGGAAATTTAGCTGCAGCACATATGCATGTACATACATGTAGGTATAATAGATTTTGGTTATTGATCTATTCTCCACTGTGTCACTGTCACTTTTGTCTTCCACTTTTAATTAATACGTTTAACACGCACTCCTTTTTTTTCGTCGTCGTAAAATACAAGTTTGCAGTCACACAAGTTTTTCGGTCTCTTTATTTTAGAAAAAATATTCTAAATTTTCATGGCGCCCCCGGGTGGACGTGCAAATTAAACGTATTAATTGTGACACAGTGGAGAATAGATCAATAACCAAAATCTATTATACCTACATGTATGTACATGCATATGTGCTGCAGCTAAATTTCCAAATTGACCGCGACGTGTGTGCAAAGAATTCAACAAAATGAACTAAACGAGGGAGAACGTTGTGAGTTGCTGCGGACACCGCAACTCTACAGTTATACCCGATACTAAGTCAGTATGGCTCTCCTCCGGCAGACGCCGCTAATATTTAACGACACGACAAAGAGTGCGTGCGAGAGAGACAGAAAATCAATCTGAGCGTGACGTCGGGCGCTGCGTAGCCACTGCAAATTGATTTGTTCCTTTTGGCTATAAAAATGATCTGATCTGATCCAGATTCAGCAATCTAATAGATATGGTCATTATCTATGATTCTGCGTTTTTAGTTTTCTCAAATCTGCAATATTGTGGATGCAACAGATTTTCGTCCTTTGTGGGGGCGGATGGGGGTGGGGCGAAATTCTGAGATATACGTTTTATAGTGACATCTTAAAGGAGTGTGTGTACCAAATTTGGTTACTCTAGCCTTAATAGTCTCTGAGATTTGTGGTTGCCTCAGATTTTCGTCCTTTGCGGGGGCGGAAGTGGGCGGGGCAAAGTTTTGAAATATTTTTGGAGCAGTGACATATCACAGAAGTCTGGATCCAAAACATCGTTGCTCTAGCTCTTATAGTCTTTGAGCATTAGGCGCTGAAGGGGACGGACAGACGGACAGACGGACGGACGGGCAGACATACAGGGCTCAATCGACTCGGCTATTGATGCTGATCAAGAATATATATACTTTATAGGGTCGGAAACGATTCCTTCTGGACGTTACACACATCCACTTTTACCACAAATCTAATATACCCCAATACTCATTTTGAGTATCGGGTATAACGAGGGGGAACGTTGTGAGTTGCTGCGGACACCGCAACTCTACAGTTATACCCGATACTAAGTCAGTATGGCTCTCCTCCGGCAGACGCCGCTAATATTAAACGACACGACAAAGAATGCGTGCGAGAGAGACAGAAAATCAATCTGAGCGTGACGTCGGGCGCTGCGTAGCCACTGCAAATTGATTTGTTCCTTTTGGCTATAAAAATAATCTGATCTGATCCAGATTCAGCAACCGGATAGATATAGTCATTCTCTATGATTCTGCGTTTTTAGTTTTCTCGAATCTGCAATATTTTGGATGCAACAGATTTTCGTCCTTTGTGGGGGCGGATGGGGGTGAGGCGAAATTCTGAGATATACGTTTTATAGTGACATCTTAAAGGAGTGTGTGTACCAAATTTGGTTACTCTAGCCTTAATAGTCTCTGAGATTTGTGGTTGCCTCAGATTTTCATCCTTTGCCGTGGCGGAAGGGGGTGTGGCGAAATTTTGACACAAAACGGTCAAGGTCCGATATCACAGGAGTGTGGATACCAAATTTGGTTGCTCTAGCTCTTATGGGCTCTGAGATCCTTGAACTCATATTTGGCAATTAACAAAACCGACTATGAAACCTGTGTGTTAGAGTGAGACAGAGCGAGAAAGAGTGAAATTGTTTTCGTGATTCTGGCTGTAATAATTATACGATCTGGTTCAGATTTTGCACTCTAGAACATATAGTCATCTTCTACGATTCTGCGTTTTTAGTTTTCTCGTATCGTCGAAATTGTGGATGCCACAGATTTTCGCCCTTTGTGGGGGCGGAAGTGGGCGGGGCGAAGTTTTGAAATAATTTTGGAGCAGTGACATATCACAGAAATCTGGATCCAAAACATCGTTGCTCCAGCTCTTATAGTCTTTTAGCATTGGGCGCTGAAGGGGACGGACAGACGGACGGACGGACAGACGGACAGACAGACATGGCTCAATCGACTCGGCTATTGATGCTGATCAAGAATATATACATATACTTTATGGGGTCGGAAACGATGCCTTCTGGACGTTACACACATCCACTTTTACCACAAATCTAATACACTCCAATACTCATTTTGAGTATCGGGTATAACAATCTCCCGTCAAGGGTGGGAGTTTGGTGTGGGGGGCAGAACTTTGTGAGAGCTGGGTACCGAGCTGGATACCAAATTGGTTTTTGGAATTGTAGCGCCATTTGGCGTATAATAATTGTTATTAGGATCGTATTTTATGAAGTCTAGTGTAAGTTAGGCTAGGGCAAAGCAGGAGCGCAATATAATCTCGCTCTCTCGCTCTTGGTGAATTCGCCCCGCTTAGCAACCGTAGGTAAGATAGGCGCAGAAGAAATTGTTTGAATATATGAGGAGAAGTCGAGAAAAATCTATGAAAACGAACGCACGCACTCCTTTTTTTTCGTCGTCGTAAAATACAAGTTTGCAGTCACACAAGTTTTTCGGTCTCTTTATTTTAGAAAAAATATTCTAAATTTTCATGGCGCCCCCGGGTGGACGTGCAAATTAAACGTATTAATTAAAAGTGGAAGACAAAAGTGACAGTGACACAGTGGAGAATAGATCAATAACCAAAATCTATTATACCTACATGTATGTACATGCATATGTGCTGCAGCTAAATTTCCAAATTGACCGCGACGTGTGTGCAAAGAATTCAACAAAATAAACTAAACGAGGGAGAACGTTGTGAGTTGCTGCGGACACCGCAACTCTACAGTTATACCCGATACTAAGTCAGTATGGCTCTCCTCCGGCAGACGCCGCTAATATTTAACGACACGACAAAGAGTGCGTGCGAGAGAGACAGAAAATCAATCTGAGCGTGACGTCGGGCGCTGCGTAGCCACTGCAAATTGATTTGTACCTTTTGGCTATAAAAATGATCTGATCTGATCCAGATTCAGCAATCTGATAGATATGGTCATTATCTATGATTCTGCGTTTTTAGTTTTCTCAAATCTGCAATATTGTGGATGCAACAGATTTTCGTCCTTTGTGGGGGCGGATGGGAGTGGGGCGAAATTCTGAGATATACGTTTTATAGTGACATCTTAAAGGAGTGTGTGTACCAAATTTGGTTACTCTAGCCTTAATAGTCTCTGAGATTTGTGGTTGCCTCAGATTTTCGTCCTTTGCGGGGGCGGAAGTGGGCGGGGCAAAGTTTTGAAATATTTTTGGAGCAGTGACATATCACAGAAGTCTGGATCCAAAACATCGTTGCTCTAGCTCTTATAGTCTTTGAGCATTAGGCGCTGAAGGGGACGGACAGACGGACAGACGGACGGACGGACAGACAGACAGGGCTCAATCGACTCGGCTATTGATGCTGATCAAGAATATATATACTTTATAGGGTCGGAAACGATTCCTTCTGGACGTTACACACATCCACTTTTACCACAAATCTAATATACCCCAATACTCATTTTGAGTATCGGGTATAACGAGGGGGAACGTTGTGAGTTGCTGCGGACACCGCAACTCTACAGTTATACCCGATACTAAGTCAGTATGGCTCTCCTCCGGCAGACGCCGCTAATATTAAACGACACGACAAAGAATGCGTGCGAGAGAGACAGAAAATCAATCTGAGCGTGACGTCGGGCGCTGCGTAGCCACTGCAAATTGATTTGTTCCTTTTGGCTATAAAAATAATCTGATCTGATCCAGATTCAGCAACCGGATAGATATAGTCATTCTCTATGATTCTGCGTTTTTAGTTTTCTCGAATCTGCAATATTTTGGATGCAACGGATTTTCGTCCTTTGTGGGGGCGGATGGGGGTGAGGCGAAATTCTGAGATAAACGTTTTATAGTGACATCTTAAAGGAGTGTGTGTACCAAATTTGGTTACTCTAGCCTTAATAGTCTCTGAAATTTGTGGTTGCCTCAGATTTTCATCCTTTGCCGTGGCGGAAGGGGGTGTGGCGAAATTTTGACACAAAACGGTCAAGGTCCGATATCACAGGAGTGTGGATACCAAATTTGGTTGCTCTAGCTCTTATGGGTTCTGAGATCCTTGAACTCATATTTGGCAATTAACAAAACCGACTATGAAACCTGTGTGTTAGAGTGAGACAGAGCGAGAAAGAGTGAAATTGTTTTCGTGATTCTGGCTGTAATAATTATACGATCTGGTTCAGATTTTGCACTCTAGAACATATAGTCATCTTCTACGATTCTGCGTTTTTAGTTTTCTCGTATCGTCGAAATTGTGGATGCCACAGATTTTCGCCCTTTGTGGGGGCGGAAGTGGGCGGGGCGAAGTTTTGAAATAATTTTGGAGCAGTGACATATCACAGAAATCTGGATCCAAAACATCGTTGCTCCAGCTCTTATAGTCTTTTAGCATTGGGCGCTGAAGGGGACGGACAGACGGACGGACGGACAGACGGACAGACAGACATGGCTCAATCGACTCGGCTATTGATGCTGATCAAGAATATATACATATACTTTATGGGGTCGGAAACGATGCCTTCTGGACGTTACACACATCCACTTTTACCACAAATCTAATACACTCCAATACTCATTTTGAGTATCGGGTATAACAATCTCCCGTCAAGGGTGGGAGTTTGGTGTGGGGGGCAGAACTTTGTGAGAGCTGGGTACCGAGCTGGATACCAAATTGGTTTTTGGAATTGTAGCGCCATTTGGCGTATAATAATTGTTATTAGGATCGTATTTTATGAAGTCTAGTGTAAGTTAGGCTAGGGCAAAGCAGGAGCGCAATATAATCTCGCTCTCTCGCTCTTGGTGAATTCGCCCCGCTTAGCAACCGTAGGTAAGATAGGCGCAGAAGAAATTGTTTGAATATATGAGGAGAAGTCGAGAAAAATCTATGAAAACGAACGCACGCACTCCTTTTTTTTCGTCGTCGTAAAATACAAGTTTGCAGTCACACAAGTTTTTCGGTCTCTTTATTTTAGAAAAAATATTCTAAATTTTCATGGCGCCCCCGGGTGGACGTGCAAATTAAACGTATTAATTAAAAGTGGAAGACAAAAGTGACAGTGACACAGTGGAGAATAGATCAATAACCAAAATCAATTATACCTACATGTATGTACATGCATATGTGCTGCAGCTAAATTTCCAAATTGACCGCGACGTGTGTGCAAAGAATTCAACAAAATAAACTAAACGAGGGAGAACGTTGTGAGTTGCTGCGGACACCGCAACTCTACAGTTATACCCGATACTAAGTCAGTATGGCTCTCCTCCGGCAGACGCCGCTAATATTTAACGACACGACAAAGAGTGCGTGCGAGAGAGACAGAAAATCAATCTGAGCGTGACGTCGGGCGCTGCGTAGCCACTGCAAATTGATTTGTTCCTTTTGGCTATAAAAATGATCTGATCTGATCCAGATTCAGCAATCTAATAGATATGGTCATTATCTATGATTCTGCGTTTTTAGTTTTCTCAAATCTGCAATATTGTGGATGCAACAGATTTTCGTCCTTTGTGGGGGCGGATGGGAGTGGGGCGAAATTCTGAGATATACGTTTTATAGTGACATCTTAAAGGAGTGTGTGTACCAAATTTGGTTACTCTAGCCTTAATAGTCTCTGAGATTTGTGGTTGCCTCAGATTTTCGTCCTTTGCGGGGGCGGAAGTGGGCGGGGCAAAGTTTTGAAATATTTTTGGAGCAGTGACATATCACAGAAGTCTGGATCCAAAACATCGTTGCTCTAGCTCTTATAGTCTTTGAGCATTAGGCGCTGAAGGGGACGGACAGACGGACAGACGGACGGACGGACAGACAGACAGGGCTCAATCGACTCGGCTATTGATGCTGATCAAGAATATATATACTTTATAGGGTCGGAAACGATTCCTTCTGGACGTTACACACATCCACTTTTACCACAAATCTAATATACCCCAATACTCATTTTGAGTATCGGGTATAACGAGGGGGAACGTTGTGAGTTGCTGCGGACACCGCAACTCTACAGTTATACCCGATACTAAGTCAGTATGGCTCTCCTCCGGCAGACGCCGCTAATATTAAACGACACGACAAAGAATGCGTGCGAGAGAGACAGAAAATCAATCTGAGCGTGACGTCGGGCGCTGCGTAGCCACTGCAAATTGATTTGTTCCTTTTGGCTATAAAAATAATCTGATCTGATCCAGATTCAGCAACCGGATAGATATAGTCATTCTCTATGATTCTGCGTTTTTAGTTTTCTCGAATCTGCAATATTTTGGATGCAACAGATTTTCGTCCTTTGTGGGGGCGGATGGGGGTGAGGCGAAATTCTGAGATATACGTTTTATAGTGACATCTTAAAGGAGTGTGTGTACCAAATTTGGTTACTCTAGCCTTAATAGTCTCTGAGATTTGTGGTTGCCTCAGATTTTCATCCTTTGCCGTGGCGGAAGGGGGTGTGGCGAAATTTTGACACAAAACGGTCAAGGTCCGATATCACAGGAGTGTGGATACCAAATTTGGTTGCTCTAGCTCTTATGGGTTCTGAGATCCTTGAACTCATATTTGGCAATTAACAAAACCGACTATGAAACCTGTGTGTTAGAGTGAGACAGAGCGAGAAAGAGTGAAATTGTTTTCGTGATTCTGGCTGTAATAATTATACGATCTGGTTCAGATTTTGCACTCTAGAACATATAGTCATCTTCTACGATTCTGCGTTTTTAGTTTTCTCGTATCGTCGAAATTGTGGATGCCACAGATTTTCGCCCTTTGTGGGGGCGGAAGTGGGCGGGGCGAAGTTTTGAAATAATTTTGGAGCAGTGACATATCACAGAAATCTGGATCCAAAACATCGTTGCTCCAGCTCTTATAGTCTTTTAGCATTGGGCGCTGAAGGGGACGGACAGACGGACGGACGGACAGACGGACAGACAGACATGGCTCAATCGACTCGGCTATTGATGCTGATCAAGAATATATACATATACTTTATGGGGTCGGAAACGATGCCTTCTGGACGTTACACACATCCACTTTTACCACAAATCTAATACACTCCAATACTCATTTTGAGTATCGGGTATAACAATCTCCCGTCAAGGGTGGGAGTTTGGTGTGGGGGGCAGAACTTTGTGAGAGCTGGGTACCGAGCTGGATACCAAATTGGTTTTTGGAATTGTAGCGCCATTTGGCGTATAATAATTGTTATTAGGATCGTATTTTATGAAGTCTAGTGTAAGTTAGGCTAGGGCAAAGCAGGAGCGCAATATAATCTCGCTCTCTCGCTCTTGGTGAATTCGCCCCGCTTAGCAACCGTAGGTAAGATAGGCGCAGAAGAAATTGTTTGAATATATGAGGAGAAGTCGAGAAAAATCTATGAAAACGAACGCACGCACTCCTTTTTTTTCGTCGTCGTAAAATACAAGTTTGCAGTCACACAAGTTTTTCGGTCTCTTTATTTTAGAAAAAATATTCTAAATTTTCATGGCGCCCCCGGGTGGACGTGCAAATTAAACGTATTAATTAAAAGTGGAAGACAAAAGTGACAGTGACACAGTGGAGAATAGATCAATAACCAAAATCTATTATACCTACATGTATGTACATGCATATGTGCTGCAGCTAAATTTCCAAATTGACCGCGACGTGTGTGCAAAGAATTCAACAAAATAAACTAAACGAGGGAGAACGTTGTGAGTTGCTGCGGACACCGCAACTCTACAGTTATACCCGATACTAAGTCAGTATGGCTCTCCTCCGGCAGACGCCGCTAATATTTAACGACACGACAAAGAGTGCGTGCGAGAGAGACAGAAAATCAATCTGAGCGTGACGTCGGGCGCTGCGTAGCCACTGCAAATTGATTTGTACCTTTTGGCTATAAAAATGATCTGATCTGATCCAGATTCAGCAATCTGATAGATATGGTCATTATCTATGATTCTGCGTTTTTAGTTTTCTCAAATCTGCAATATTGTGGATGCAACAGATTTTCGTCCTTTGTGGGGGCGGATGGGAGTGGGGCGAAATTCTGAGATATACGTTTTATAGTGACATCTTAAAGGAGTGTGTGTACCAAATTTGGTTACTCTAGCCTTAATAGTCTCTGAGATTTGTGGTTGCCTCAGATTTTCGTCCTTTGCGGGGGCGGAAGTGGGCGGGGCAAAGTTTTGAAATATTTTTGGAGCAGTGACATATCACAGAAGTCTGGATCCAAAACATCGTTGCTCTAGCTCTTATAGTCTTTGAGCATTAGGCGCTGAAGGGGACGGACAGACGGACAGACGGACGGACGGACAGACAGACAGGGCTCAATCGACTCGGCTATTGATGCTGATCAAGAATATATATACTTTATAGGGTCGGAAACGATTCCTTCTGGACGTTACACACATCCACTTTTACCACAAATCTAATATACCCCAATACTCATTTTGAGTATCGGGTATAACGAGGGGGAACGTTGTGAGTTGCTGCGGACACCGCAACTCTACAGTTATACCCGATACTAAGTCAGTATGGCTCTCCTCCGGCAGACGCCGCTAATATTAAACGACACGACAAAGAATGCGTGCGAGAGAGACAGAAAATCAATCTGAGCGTGACGTCGGGCGCTGCGTAGCCACTGCAAATTGATTTGTTCCTTTTGGCTATAAAAATAATCTGATCTGATCCAGATTCAGCAACCGGATAGATATAGTCATTCTCTATGATTCTGCGTTTTTAGTTTTCTCGAATCTGCAATATTTTGGATGCAACAGATTTTCGTCCTTTGTGGGGGCGGATGGGGGTGAGGCGAAATTCTGAGATATACGTTTTATAGTGACATCTTAAAGGAGTGTGTGTACCAAATTTGGTTACTCTAGCCTTAATAGTCTCTGAGATTTGTGGTTGCCTCAGATTTTCATCCTTTGCCGTGGCGGAAGGGGGTGTGGCGAAATTTTGACACAAAACGGTCAAGGTCCGATATCACAGGAGTGTGGATACCAAATTTGGTTGCTCTAGCTCTTATGGGTTCTGAGATCCTTGAACTCATATTTGGCAATTAACAAAACCGACTATGAAACCTGTGTGTTAGAGTGAGACAGAGCGAGAAAGAGTGAAATTGTTTTCGTGATTCTGGCTGTAATAATTATACGATCTGGTTCAGATTTTGCACTCTAGAACATATAGTCATCTTCTACGATTCTGCGTTTTTAGTTTTCTCGTATCGTCGAAATTGTGGATGCCACAGATTTTCGCCCTTTGTGGGGGCGGAAGTGGGCGGGGCGAAGTTTTGAAATAATTTTGGAGCAGTGACATATCACAGAAATCTGGATCCAAAACATCGTTGCTCCAGCTCTTATAGTCTTTTAGCATTGGGCGCTGAAGGGGACGGACAGACGGACGGACGGACAGACGGACAGACAGACATGGCTCAATCGACTCGGCTATTGATGCTGATCAAGAATATATACATATACTTTATGGGGTCGGAAACGATGCCTTCTGGACGTTACACACATCCACTTTTACCACAAATCTAATACACTCCAATACTCATTTTGAGTATCGGGTATAACAATCTCCCGTCAAGGGTGGGAGTTTGGTGTGGGGGGCAGAACTTTGTGAGAGCTGGGTACCGAGCTGGATACCAAATTGGTTTTTGGAATTGTAGCGCCATTTGGCGTATAATAATTGTTATTAGGATCGTATTTTATGAAGTCTAGTGTAAGTTAGGCTAGGGCAAAGCAGGAGCGCAATATAATCTCGCTCTCTCGCTCTTGGTGAATTCGCCCCGCTTAGCAACCGTAGGTAAGATAGGCGCAGAAGAAATTGTTTGAATATATGAGGAGAAGTCGAGAAAAATCTATGAAAACGAACGCACGCACTCCTTTTTTTTCGTCGTCGTAAAATACAAGTTTGCAGTCACACAAGTTTTTCGGTCTCTTTATTTTAGAAAAAATATTCTAAATTTTCATGGCGCCCCCGGGTGGACGTGCAAATTAAACGTATTAATTAAAAGTGGAAGACAAAAGTGACAGTGACACAGTGGAGAATAGATCAATAACCAAAATCTATTATACCTACATGTATGTACATGCATATGTGCTGCAGCTAAATTTCCAAATTGACCGCGACGTGTGTGCAAAGAATTCAACAAAATAAACTAAACGAGGGAGAACGTTGTGAGTTGCTGCGGACACCGCAACTCTACAGTTATACCCGATACTAAGTCAGTATGGCTCTCCTCCGGCAGACGCCGCTAATATTTAACGACACGACAAAGAGTGCGTGCGAGAGAGACAGAAAATCAATCTGAGCGTGACGTCGGGCGCTGCGTAGCCACTGCAAATTGATTTGTTCCTTTTGGCTATAAAAATGATCTGATCTGATCCAGATTCAGCAATCTGAATAGATATGGTCATTATCTATGATTCTGCGTTTTTAGTTTTCTCAAATCTGCAATATTGTGGATGCAACAGATTTTCGTCCTTTGTGGGGGCGGATGGGAGTGGGGCGAAATTCTGAGATATACGTTTTATAGTGACATCTTAAAGGAGTGTGTGTACCAAATTTGGTTACTCTAGCCTTAATAGTCTCTGAGATTTGTGGTTGCCTCAGATTTTCGTCCTTTGCGGGGGCGGAAGTGGGCGGGGCAAAGTTTTGAAATATTTTTGGAGCAGTGACATATCACAGAAGTCTGGATCCAAAACATCGTTGCTCTAGCTCTTATAGTCTTTGAGCATTAGGCGCTGAAGGGGACGGACAGACGGACAGACGGACGGACGGACAGACAGACAGGGCTCAATCGACTCGGCTATTGATGCTGATCAAGAATATATATACTTTATAGGGTCGGAAACGATTCCTTCTGGACGTTACACACATCCACTTTTACCACAAATCTAATATACCCCAATACTCATTTTGAGTATCGGGTATAACGAGGGGGAACGTTGTGAGTTGCTGCGGACACCGCAACTCTACAGTTATACCCGATACTAAGTCAGTATGGCTCTCCTCCGGCAGACGCCGCTAATATTAAACGACACGACAAAGAATGCGTGCGAGAGAGACAGAAAATCAATCTGAGCGTGACGTCGGGCGCTGCGTAGCCACTGCAAATTGATTTGTTCCTTTTGGCTATAAAAATAATCTGATCTGATCCAGATTCAGCAACCGGATAGATATAGTCATTCTCTATGATTCTGCGTTTTTAGTTTTCTCGAATCTGCAATATTTTGGATGCAACAGATTTTCGTCCTTTGTGGGGGCGGATGGGGGTGAGGCGAAATTCTGAGATATACGTTTTATAGTGACATCTTAAAGGAGTGTGTGTACCAAATTTGGTTACTCTAGCCTTAATAGTCTCTGAGATTTGTGGTTGCCTCAGATTTTCGTCCTTTGCGGGGGCGGAAGTGGGCGGGGCAAAGTTTTGAAATATTTTTGGAGCAGTGACATATCACAGAAGTCTGGATCCAAAACATCGTTGCTCTAGCTCTTATAGTCTTTGAGCATTAGGCGCTGAAGGGGACGGACAGACGGATGGACGGACAGACGGACAAACGGACGGACGGACAGACAGACATGGCTCAATCGACTCGGCTATTGATGCTGATCAAGAATATATATACCTTATGGGGTCGGAAACGATTCCTTCTGGACGTTACACACATACACTTTTACCACAAATCTAATATACCCCAATACTCATTTTGAGTATCGGGTATAACAATCTCCCGTCAAGGGTGGGAGTTTGGTGTGGGGGGCAGAACTTTGTGAGAGCTGGGTACCGAGCTGGATACCAAATTGGTTTTTGGAATTGTAGCGCCATTTGGCGTATAATAATTGTTATTAGGATCGTATTTTATGAAGTCTAGTGTAAGTTAGGCTAGGGCAAAGCGGGAGCGCAATATAAGCTCGCTCTCTCGCTCTTGGCGAATTCGCCCCGCTTTGCAACCGTAGGTAAGATAGGCGCAGAAGAAATTGTTTGAATATATGAGAAGAAGTCGAGAAAAATCTATGAAAACGAACGCACGCACTCCTTTTTTTTCGTCGTCGTAAAATACAAGTTTGCAGTCACACAAGTTTTTCGGTCTCTTTATTTTAGAAAAAATATTCTAAATTTTCATGGCGCCCCCGGGTGGACGTGCAAATTAAACGTATTAATTAAAAGTGGAAGACAAAAGTGACAGTGACACAGTGGAGAATAGATCAATAACCAAAATCTATTATACCTACATGTATGTACATGCATATGTGCTGCAGCTAAATTTCCAAATTGACCGCGACGTGTGTGCAAAGAATTCAACAAAATAAACTAAACGAGGGAGAACGTTGTGAGTTGCTGCGGACACCGCAACTCTACAGTTATACCCGATACTAAGTCAGTATGGCTCTCCTCCGGCAGACGCCGCTAATATTTAACGACACGACAAAGAGTGCGTGCGAGAGAGACAGAAAATCAATCTGAGCGTGACGTCGGGCGCTGCGTAGCCACTGCAAATTGATTTGTTCCTTTTGGCTATAAAAATGATCTGATCTGATCCAGATTCAGCAATCTAATAGATATGGTCATTATCTATGATTCTGCGTTTTTAGTTTTCTCAAATCTGCAATATTGTGGATGCAACAGATTTTCGTCCTTTGTGGGGGCGGATGGGAGTGGGGCGAAATTCTGAGATATACGTTTTATAGTGACATCTTAAAGGAGTGTGTGTACCAAATTTGGTTACTCTAGCCTTAATAGTCTCTGAGATTTGTGGTTGCCTCAGATTTTCGTCCTTTGCGGGGGCGGAAGTGGGCGGGGCAAAGTTTTGAAATATTTTTGGAGCAGTGACATATCACAGAAGTCTGGATCCAAAACATCGTTGCTCTAGCTCTTATAGTCTTTGAGCATTAGGCGCTGAAGGGGACGGACAGACGGACAGACGGACGGACGGACAGACAGACAGGGCTCAATCGACTCGGCTATTGATGCTGATCAAGAATATATATACTTTATAGGGTCGGAAACGATTCCTTCTGGACGTTACACACATCCACTTTTACCACAAATCTAATATACCCCAATACTCATTTTGAGTATCGGGTATAACGAGGGGGAACGTTGTGAGTTGCTGCGGACACCGCAACTCTACAGTTATACCCGATACTAAGTCAGTATGGCTCTCCTCCGGCAGACGCCGCTAATATTAAACGACACGACAAAGAATGCGTGCGAGAGAGACAGAAAATCAATCTGAGCGTGACGTCGGGCGCTGCGTAGCCACTGCAAATTGATTTGTTCCTTTTGGCTATAAAAATAATCTGATCTGATCCAGATTCAGCAACCGGATAGATATAGTCATTCTCTATGATTCTGCGTTTTTAGTTTTCTCGAATCTGCAATATTTTGGATGCAACAGATTTTCGTCCTTTGTGGGGGCGGATGGGGGTGAGGCGAAATTCTGAGATATACGTTTTATAGTGACATCTTAAAGGAGTGTGTGTACCAAATTTGGTTACTCTAGCCTTAATAGTCTCTGAGATTTGTGGTTGACTCAGATTTTCATCCTTTGCCGTGGCGGAAGGGGGTGTGGCGAAATTTTGACACAAAACGGTCAAGGTCCGATATCACAGGAGTGTGGATACCAAATTTGGTTGCTCTAGCTCTTATGGGTTCTGAGATCCTTGAACTCATATTTTGCAATTAACAAAACCGACTATGAAACCTGTGTGTTAGAGTGAGACAGAGCGAGAAAGAGTGAAATTGTTTTCGTGATTCTGGCTGTAATAATTATACGATCTGGTTCAGATTTTGCACTCTAGAACATATAGTCATCTTCTACGATTCTGCGTTTTTAGTTTTCTCGTATCGTCGAAATTGTGGATGCCACAGATTTTCGCCCTTTGTGGGGGCGGAAGTGGGCGGGGCGAAGTTTTGAAATAATTTTGGAGCAGTGACATATCACAGAAGTCTGGATCCAAAACATCGTTGCTCTAGCTCTTATAGTCTTTGAGCATTAGGCGCTGAAGGGGACGGACAGACGGATGGACGGACAGACGGACAAACGGACGGACGGACAGACAGACATGGCTCAATCGACTCGGCTATTGATGCTGATCAAGAATATATATACCTTATGGGGTCGGAAACGATTCCTTCTGGACGTTACACACATACACTTTTACCACAAATCTAATATACCCCAATACTCATTTTGAGTATCGGGTATAACAATCTCCCGTCAAGGGTGGGAGTTTGGTGTGGGGGGCAGAACTTTGTGAGAGCTGGGTACCGAGCTGGATACCAAATTGGTTTTTGGAATTGTAGCGCCATTTGGCGTATAATAATTGTTATTAGGATCGTATTTTATGAAGTCTAGTGTAAGTTAGGCTAGGGCAAAGCGGGAGCGCAATATAAGCTCGCTCTCTCGCTCTTGGCGAATTCGCCCCGCTTTGCAACCGTAGGTAAGATAGGCGCAGAAGAAATTGTTTGAATATATGAAAAGAAGTCGAGAAAAATCTATGAAAACGAACGCACTCACTCCTTTTTTTTCGTCGTCGTAAAATACAAGTTTGCAGTCACACAAGTTTTTCGGTCTCTTTATTTTAGAAAAAATATTCTAAATTTTCATGGCGCCCCCGGGTGGACGTGCAAATTAAACGTATTAATTAAAAGTGGAAGACAAAAGTGACAGTGACACAGTGGAGAATAGATCAATAACCAAAATCTATTATACCTACATGTATGTACATGCATATGTGCTGCAGCTAAATTGCCAAATTGACCGCGACGTGTGTGCAAAGAATTCAACAAACAAAACTAAACGAGGGAGAACGTTGTGAGTTGCTGCGGACACCGCAACTCTACAGTTATACCCGATACTAAGTCAGTATGGCTCTCCTCCGGCAGACGCCGCTAATATTAAACGACACGACAAAGAATGCGTGCGAGAGAGACAGAAAATCAATCTGAGCGTGACGTCGGGCGCTGCGTAGCCACTGCAAATTGATTTGTTCCTTTTGGCTATAAAAATAATCTGATCTGATCCAGATTCAGCAACCGGATAGATATAGTCATTCTCTATGATTCTGCGTTTTTAGTTTTCTCGAATCTGCAATATTGTGGATGCAACAGATTTTCGTCCTTTGTGGGGGCGGATGGGGGTGAGGCGAAATTCTGAGATATACGTTTTATAGTGACATCTTAAAGGAGTGTGTGTACCAAATTTGGTTACTCTAGCCTTAATAGTCTCTGAGATTTGTGGTTGCCTCAGATTTTCGTCCTTTGCGGGGGCGGAAGTGGGCGGGGCAAAGTTTTGAAATATTTTTGGAGCAGTGACATATCACAGAAGTCTGGATC
>NW_020825534.1:0-77156 GCF_003286085.1 Drosophila persimilis
GTGTGGCGAAATTTTGACACAAAACGGTCAAGGTCCGATATCACAGGAGTGTGGATACCAAATTTGAATCCTTGAACTCATATTTTGCATTTAACAAAACCGACCATGAAACCTGAGTGTTAGAGAGAGAGACAGAGCGAGAAGGAATGAAATTGTTTTCTTGATTCAGGCTATAATAATTATACGATCTGGTTGAGATTTTGCACTCTAAAAGATATAGTCATCTTCTACGATTCTGTGTTTTTAGTTTTCTCGTATCGTCGAAATTGTGGATGCCACAGATTTTCGCCCTTTGTGGGGGCGGAAGTGGGCGGGGAAAAGTTTTGAAATATTTTTGGAGCAGTGACATATTACAGAAGTCTGGATCCAAAACATCGTTGCTCTAGCTCTTATAGTCTTTGAGCATTAGGCGCTGAAGGGGACGGACAGACGGACAGACGGACGGACGGACAGACGGACAAACGGACGGACGGACAGACAGACATGACTCAATCGACTCGGCTATTAATGCTGATCAAGAATATATATACCTTATGGGGTCGGAAACGATTCCTTCTGGACGTTACACACATACACTTTTACCACAAATCTAATATACCCCAATACTCATTTTGAGTATCGGGTATAACAATCTCCCGTCAAGGGTGGGAGTTTGGTGTGGGGGGCAGAACTTTGTGAGAGCTGGGTACCGAGCTGGATACCAAATTGGTTTTTGGAATTGTAGCGCCATTTGGCGTATAATAATTGTTATTAGGATCGTATTTTATGAAGTCTAGTGTAAGTTAGGCTAGGGCAAAGCGGGAGCGCAATATAAGCTCGCTCTCTCGCTCTTGGCGAATTCGCCCCGCTTTGCAACCGTAGGTAAGATAGGCGCAGAAGAAATTGTTTGAATATATGAAAAGAAGTCGAGAAAAATCTATGAAAACGAACGCACGCACTCCTTTTTTTTCGTCGTCGTAAAATACAAGTTTGCAGTCACACAAGTTTTTCGGTCTCTTTATTTTAGAAAAAATATTCTAAATTTTCATGGCGCCCCCGGGTGGACGTGCAAATTAAACGTATTAATTAAAAGTGGAAGACAAAAGTGACAGTGACACAGTGGAGAATAGATCAATAACCAAAATCTATTATACCTACATGTATGTACATGCATATGTGCTGCAGCTAAATTGCCAAATTGACCGCGACGTGTGTGCAAAGAATTCAACAAACAAAACTAAACGAGGGAGAACGTTGTGAGTTGCTGCGGACACCGCAACTCTACAGTTATACCCGATACTAAGTCAGTATGGCTCTCCTCCGGCAGACGCCGCTAATATTAAACGACACGACAAAGAGTGCGTGCGAGAGAGACAGAAAATCAGTCTGAGCGTGACGTCGGTCGCTGCGTAGCCAGTGCAAATTGATTTGTTCCTTTTGGCTATAAAAATGATCTGATCTGATCCAAATTCAGCAACTGGATAGATATGGTCATTCTCTATGATTCTGCGTTTTTAGTTTTCTCGAATCTGCAATATTGTGGATGCAACTTATTCTCGTCCTTTGTGGGGGCGGAAGGGGGTGGGGCGAAATTCTGAGATATAAGTTTTATAGTGAGATCTAACAAAAGTGCGGATACCAAATTTGGTTACTCTAGCCTTAATAGTCTCTGAGATTTGTGGATGCCCCAGATTTTCGTCGTTTTCGGGGGCGGAAGGGGGTGTGGCTAAATTTTGACACAAAACGGTCAAGGTCCGATATCACAGGAGTGTGGATACCAAATTTGGTTGCTCTAGCTCTTATAGGTTCTGAGATCCTTGAACTCATATTTTGCAATTGGCAAAACCGACCATGAAACCTGTGTGTTAGAGAGAGACAGAGCGAGAAAGAATGAAATTGTTTTCTTGATTCTGGCTATAATAATTATACGATCTGGTTGAGATTTTACACTCTAGATCATATAGTCATCCTCTACGATTCTGCGTTTTTGGTTTTATCGTATCGTCGAAAAATGTGGATGCCACAGATTTTCGTCCTTTGTGGGGGCGGAAGTGGGCGGGGCGAAGTATTGAAATATTTTTGTAGCAGTGACATATCACAGAAATCTGGATCCAAAACATCGTTGCTCCAGCTCTTATAGTCTTTGAGCATTGGGCGCTGAAGGGGACGGACAGACGGACGGACGGACAGACGGACAGACAGACATGGCTCAATCGACTCGGCTATTGATGCTGATCAAGAATATATACATATACTTTATGGGGTCGGAAACGATGCCTTCTGGACGTTACACACATCCACTTTTACCACAAATCTAATACACCCCAATACTCATTTTGAGTATCGGGTATAAAAAATCACCGCGTCGGTCGTGCAATACCCTGTCTGCAGCTATATACAAAAGGAGATATATATACCATCTACCAAAGGAGATCCAAGTGGAGCATCCAGCATCAGAAGAGGAGAGTACAGCACCTGGAATTTCCAATCTTATCAAGAGGTATTTGTGCAAAAATTTAAAGCTCGAGTGAATACGAAAAGATTAAAAAACTCGCAATTATTGTCTTGTGCTGAAACAATTGCACATACGTACATCTAACCCTGTTGGACGCAATAACTACACATATAACTCATTTGAACTGCAATCGCTGTCACCCCTTTCCCCTTACTCGTTTTCGTTGTGTCAAATATATATAAAGTTGGGTCGTTGGCCAAGCACGCATACCAATACGCAGCTGCAGCGGTGAATTTTTTCGTCTCGCTTTCGCTCCTCACCGTTGCTTATCGTTGTTCTTTTGTTTGGCGCGCTTGATCCAAACCAAACATCAAGTGACGCGCTACCCTGTTTTCGTCGGGTATATTCGTTTGGTGTCAGTAGGATCCAACTATCAATTAAGACAAAGTCGTGCCTCGCAAATCAATTTAGCGTCGATCGTTGTCGGATCGTATACACAACATCGATTCTTCAGAACTACAGCGGTGAAATTTTTCGTTTTCGCTTGTCACCATTGCTGTTCGTTGCTATTCTTGTGTGGTTTTCGTGTACGCGCCAGCCAAGCGACGCTATACCCTAAATTTGTCGGGTATATTGGTTTTTCACCTCGTTTGGGTACAATTACCCATTATTTCATTGAGTGTCTCGGCATTAAATACGATTATTAACGAGGGGGAACGTTGTGAGTTGCTGCGGATACCGCAACTCTACATTTATACCCGATACTTAGTCAGTATGGCTCTTCTCCGGCAGCGCCGCTAATATTAAACGACACGACAAAGAGTGCGTGCCTGAGAGACTGCGTAGCCACTGCAAATTGATTTGTTTCCTTTGGCTATAAAAATGATCTGATCTGATCTGATCCAGATTCAGCAATTTGATAGATATGGTCGTTATCTATGATTCTGCGTTTTTAGTTTTCTCGAATCTTCAATATTGTGGATGCAACAGATTTTCGTCCTTTGTGTGGGCGGAAGGGGGTGGGGCGAAATTTTGAGATAAATGTTTTATAGTGAGATCTAACAGAAGTGCGGATAGCAAATTTGGTTACTCTAGCCTTAATAGTCTCTGAGATTTGTGAATATCCCCAGATTTTCATCCTTTGCGGGGGCGGAAGGGGGTGTGGCGAAATTTTGAAACAAACTCGTCTCGGTCCGATATATTATGAGTGTGG
Organism: Drosophila persimilis; assembly: GCF_003286085.1. Lineage (NCBI taxonomy): Eukaryota > Metazoa > Arthropoda > Insecta > Diptera > Drosophilidae > Drosophila > Drosophila persimilis. The sequence goes on from NW_020825534.1 coordinate 3,648, forward strand.
ATACCAAATTTCGTTGCTCTAGCTTTTATAGTCTCTGAGATCTAGGCGCTAATGTTTTACTCTAAGCAAAGCCGCCTATGCTACGTGTGTGTTAGAGAGAGACAGGGCGAGAAAAAATGAAATTGTTTTCTTGATGGTGGCTATAATAATAAAACGATCTAATTCAGATTCTGCAGTCTAAAAGATATGGTCATTCTCTACGATTCTGCGTTTTTGGTTTTCTCGTATCTTTAAAATTGTGGATGCCACAGATTTTCGCCCTTTGTGGGGGCGGAAGTGGGCGGGGCAAAGTTTTGAAATATTTTTGTAGCAGTGACATATCACAGAAGTCTGGATCCAAAACATCGTTGCTCTAGCTCTTATAGTCTTTGAGCATTAGGCGCTGAAGGGGACGGACAGACGGACAGACGGACGGACGGACAGACGGACAGACGGACGGACGGACAGACGGACAGACAGACATGGCTCAATCGACTCGGCTATTGATGCTGATCAAGAATATATATACTTTATGGGGTCGGAAACGATTCCTTCTGGACGTTACACACATCCACTTTTACCACAAATCTAATATACCCCAATACTCATTTTGAGTATCGGGTATAAAAACGATCTTTCGCCTTCAGTTGCTTGTATTGAGAATCAATATGACCTCAAAAGCCAACAATATCGCCCTTGAAGAGCTGAAGAAAAAGCGCAGTTGCCGTGTCAAAGGCATTCGTTTATTAGCGGACCGTTTAGAAGCGGGGGATATTCCGCTGGTATTGACGGAGCTCGAGTGCAGACTCGAAACGCTGATGCGTAGCATTGACACGGCACGCGAACTTCAAGAGAAGATTGAAGATATAGACATTGACGTTAGCTGAAGTTAGCTCTGCCGCAGTTCAGCGGCAACTTTTCGGACTTTAAAAACTTCATAGGTTTATTTGAGACTCTAGTTCACAATGACCAAAGCATTCCAATTATCGAAAAGTTCAACCATTTGCTTTCGTGTCTCTCCAGTGAAGCGTTGGGAACAGTTAGGGCTTTCCAAGTAACCGAGACCAACTACGAGAAAGCAATGGCTAGCTTAAAACGGGTCTACGATAATGATTGTCTGATCTTTAAAAATCACATTGATGCCCTATTTAGTCTTTCCAAAATGACCCAGCAATCAGCATCGTCCTTAAGGAACCTTATCGATACCGCCTCATCCATATATGGTTCGTTGTTGTCGATAGGCGATGATAAAAAGATCTCGAATGCGATGATTATTCATCTCATCTTGAGCAGAGTCGATCCGGTGACCAAAGAGAAATGGGAAGAACAGCTCGATTATGACAAACTGCCACTTTGGAAGGACTGTGAAAAGTTGCTTAATCGCAGACATCAGCATCTTTCGGCCGAAAATTCGGACAAACCAAAGCAGGAGCCGAAAGCTGTGCCAAGCAAGCTGCATAATCGGAGCTCATTCGCGTGTTCCACCGCGAATACCAAAAACCAACAATGCAGCTACTGCAAAGCGAAAGGCCATTTGTTGACAGATTGCAGTCCATTTGGTCGGGTGGCAGTTATGCAAAGGTTCGAATTCGCAAAAACTGCATCCTTGTGCATCAATTGTCTGCAGCCAGGCCACTCTGATGCAAAGCTAAGAAGTGTCGACTGTGTGGCTGCTCACACCATACCTTATTGCATAGGTACACAGTGGCGAATAAAAGTCTAGCGTTACCATCACCCCCAGAGAATTCTTCTCCTCCTCCTAATCAGAATCAACCTTCCACTTCGCATGCTCTCCATGCGACAGCTATGGAAAGAGTTATTCTGGCTACGTCGATCGTAAGCGTCCGAACAAATAATGGTGAATATGTTTTGGCCCGAGCTCTGCTTGACTCGGGGTCTCAAACCAATTTTATAACTGAAGAATTAGCACAGCGCTTACAGATCCGTAGGGAGGAGTCGTGTATCAACTTGCTTGGTATTGGTGAATCCAATTCACAAGTCAAGAAAAAGATACACACGGTGGTGAAGTCGCGAATTACTGGTAGTAAGTTTTCGGTTGATTTCTGGATTTTAAGGTCCATTTCGGGGTATCACCCTGATCAAACACTTAACGTGAGTGACTGGAAAATCCCGAAGAACTTACCACTTGCAGACCTATATTTCTTCAAGCCACAGAAGATAGATATGTTGATAGGTGCAGAAACATTTTTCGAACTTTTATCTGTTGGTCAGATTCGACAAGGTCCTGACTATCCAACTCTGCAGAAAACGCTTCTCGGCTGGATTGTGTTCGGCAGATACACTCCAAAGGTGACTGCCACCCAAGAAGCGAGGAATTGTTTGAGTTGTCGAGAAGAGTCAGTGATACACATCGAAAACACATTACAAAAGTTTTGGTCACTGGAAGAATTGCCGTCTTCTAAAAAGTCTTTATCTCCTGAACACAAGTTATGTGAAAAGCATTATAGAAGGACTATTCAGGTCGTGCCTTCACGTCGGTTTGAAGTAAGACTGCCGTTCAAATCAGATCCAAGTATCTTAGGCAACTCCTACGCCTAAACGGCGGTTTTTATCGCTTGAAAAAAGATTGTCTCGTGACCCCGAGTTACAGAAAATGTACTTGGAGTTCATGGAAGAGTACCTCTCCTTGGGTCACATGTCTACCACAGACAACACAATCCCGAAAACTCCACATTATTTCATTCCACATCAGTGTGTGTTGAGGCCCCAAAGCACGTCGACCAAGCTCCGCGTCGTTTTCGATGCGTCTTGTAAAACGTCCTCTCAGGTGGCCTTGAACGACATATTGATGGTCGGTCCTACGATAAAGGATGAGCTGTATTCGACATTGCTCCGATTCAGACTACACAGGTACGCCTGGACAGCCGATGTCAAGAAGATGTATCGCCAAGTCTGGGTCGCTGATGCGGATAGACAATTCCAGCTCATAGTGTGAGAAGAGACCCATCTGAGTCCTTGAGAATATACCAGCTCAACACCGTAACATATGGGACTGGACCAGCCCCATTTTTGGCTATTCGGTGTTTGAAGAGGTTGAGTGAGTCTGCAAAACTCTCATTCCCTAAAGCTGCTGAAGTTATTGACTCCGACTTCTATGTCGATGACATGTTGACTGGTGCTGGATGCGTAGAGGAGTTAAAGACAATTAAGTCTGATCTGGCTCAGGTTCTTCAAACCGCTGGGTTTGAATTGACTAAATGGTTTTCGAACTCACTTGAGGTCACCGCATCCGAGAGCACAGTTAAACCGATAACGATCTCGGACTCAGAGTCAACTAAGGCGTTAGGAATATCGTGGCTGCCACACGAAGACGTCTTTAAGTTCCAAATTGACACGTCAGTTATGGGTCTCCGAGCGACAAAACGGAAGTAAGTAGAAGAAGTAGTAATTAAGGGAAAGATCCTACTGCAGGAGCTTTGGCTTAACAAGCTAGGTTGGGATGAGTCAATTCCAATGAACTTGGAAACAGCATGGAACTTATTAAAAGAATCCTTGGGTCAGTTGGAGAAGATTACCATACCTCGATTTGTGCATACTGATCTCATGTCACCGATTCAAGTACATGCCTTTGCCGACGCATCCATGAGAGCTTATGGAGCCTGCGTCTATATCCGTAGAAAGACTGCAGAAGGTTTCGAGGTCTCCTTGTTGACTGCAAAGTCGAAAGTAGCGCCACCCAAGACGAAAACGCTCCCAAGGCTTGAGTTATGTGCCGCTCACCTTCTAGCAGACCTTTGTCACCGAATCAAATCACTGCTCAAGGTTCCAATTGAGAACGTGATATTCTGGTCAGATTCAGAAGTTACTCTTCATTGGATCAGATCCCACCCTTCGTCGTTGTCAACATTCGTTGCGAACCGAGTAGCGGAGATTCAAGAGTGGTCAAGTGAAGCTACGTGGCGGCGTGTGCCAACAAAACAGAACCCAGCAGACATAGTTTCGAGAGGTTGTGACGTAGAGGAAATCGTGGAGTCGATCTGGTTTGGTGGACCAGAGTTCTTAAAGTTTGAAGAAGAGAGCTGGCCCAGAAATCCACACTTCGAGCTTTCCGAAGAAGAGATACAGATGAAAGTCGGAAGAAATCGGTCACACTGACCGGCGCGGCCAAGTCAAATTATTTAGTGGATGTAATCGAGGGATACTCGTCACACCTCAAACTGCTAAGAGTGTTCGTTTTCGTGTTCCGCTTCATCCGAAAATGCAAAGACAAAAGTCTCAACTTTGGAAAAATTCCGTCATCCGTAGAATACGACGAGGCGTTTCTAAAAATAGTCGAAATAACACAGAAAAATGAGTCTCAAGAAGATATTGAAAGGGTTCGTAAAGGCACCAAGTTAGGCCCCAGTCTTCAGCGCTTAAATCCCTTCCTCCATGAAGAGGCTGGGACATGGTGCTCTTTTTCGTTGTTGCGAGTTGGAAGGCGACTAGTTAACGCTCCTATGTCATATAATGCCAAGTTTCCCTTTTTATTGACAAAACGCTCGCAGTTTGTGCGACATACGTTCGCTATCTGCATCAAACGAGTTTTCATGCCGGCCCACGAGCACTCGTGAGTATCCTTAGACAACGCATTTGGATAGTGAATGCTCAGGCGGTCTGCAGGGCGACAGTTAGGTCATGTATTCGTTGCTTTAAATGCAAGCCGCTACTCCAGACCCAAATGATGGGCAACTTACCCGCAGACCGGCTCCGTGCTCTCCGCCCATTTTCAGTATGTGGCGTTGATTTTTGTGGCCCAGTCTATACGACTCTGAAAATTCGTGGAAGGCCCCCTTATAAGTCCTACATAGCGTTATTTGTCTGTTTTGCGTCCAAGGCGGTTCATTTAGAAATTGTCTCCGATTTGACGACTAATTCCTTCTTGTTGGCATTCCAAAGGTTCGTCGGTCGTCGATGATGTCCGCAACGCGTGAACTGCGACAACGCGACAAATTTCGTCGGAGCAAGTCGCCACTTCAGCGAACTGCGGAGGAAGATAGAAGCGGAAGCGGACGCGATACGCGAATTTGCGTCAAGAAGCAGGTGCGAGATTGCCTTCATACCGCCTCGAGCACCGCACATGGGCGGACTTTGGCAGGCCGGTGTGAAGTCTGCCAAGGGCCTACTCCTACGGGCAGTCGGAAGCGCTCTCCTCACCGCAGATTAGCTGGAGACCGTGCTGGTCGGGATCGAGGCGGTACTCAACTCGCGCCCGCTAGGACCCCTAAGCCCAGACCCAAGCGACTGAGACATGCTGACTCCTGGGCACCTGCTGTCAGGCGGGCCGCTCATAGCACCCCCAGCACCCAGGACCCCGGACCAGGAGGGTCTGAGCTGCTTAAAGCGATGGCGGCTTGTCTCGTCAGCCAGGCAAATGTTCTGGCAGCGATGGTCCCGGGAGTATGTGCTGGGATTGCAAATAAGATTCAAGTGGCACCAGGAGGAACCAAACATCAAGGAAGGCGACCTCGTAATCGTCGCCGAGGACAACCTGCCCCCTCAACAGGGGCTCCTCGGAAGGGTGGTCGTTACAACCGCCGGGCAGGACGGAAGGGTCAGAGTGGTCGACCTAAGGACGAGCAGCGGAGCCACGTTCAGGAGGCCAATCCACAAGTTGGCTCTTCTGCCACTGGTTTGAAGCCTTCCAGGCCTTCAACGGGGCCGGTGTATAATACTTGTTATTAGGATCGTATTTTATGAAGTCTAGTGTAAGTTAGGCTAGGGCAAAGCGGGAGCGCAATATAAGCTCGCTCTCTCGCTCTTGGCGAATTCGCCCCACTTTGCAACCGTAGGTAAGATAGGCGCAGAAGAAATTGTTTGAATATATGAAGAGAAGTCGAGAAAAATCTCCTTTTTTTTCGTCGTCGTAAAATACAAATTTGCAGTCACCCAAGTTTTTCGGTCTCTTTATTTTAGAAAAACTATTCTAAATTTTCAGGAATTAATGATGCAGTATCGAAACTTTAAAGGAATCATTTAGTCACGGCACTTTGTAACGGCGATGCCTTATTGTAAAATTAAACTTATTTTTCGCTGAAATATTTTAAAAGTTAGGCGTATGCCAAATAAATTGTATTCTCTAACGTTTTGATTTTAAAAACCTTTCTTTTTTATCACCCACTTATACAAAAAAGATTCTTTAACGAGCGGGAACGAAATTAACTCTGAATTATGCTCGCACTTGTCATGAGATAGGAGAGTGGAACTTTTCTCCCTCTCTCTCTTTCTTACACACAAGCCCGCCGTTCTGTCTCGCTTCCCTCCGCCAGAGCGAACACACTGCACGAGAAAGAGTGTGTGAGATGGATAGAGAGATCGAGAGAGAATGAGTAACCGCGTGGAAGGCGATTTGGTCGTTATAATAACGATCCGATCTCATCCACATTTGACAGTCTAGTAAATATGGCGTTCTCTATGATTCTGCGTTAATTGTGAATGCCACAGATTTTTCGTCTTTGTGGGGGCGGACGGGTCCAGGTGTCTGGATATACAATTTGGTTGCTCTAGCTTTCATGGTCTCTGATATCTAGGTGCTCATCAAGGACGCTCATAGGACGAAAAGGCTTTACTGGCGTCCTCACCGCGGCCGGTTGGCGGTACAATGTCCAGAAGACTGCCGGCCGATTGCTAGAGGTCCTCCGCATGTCCGGACCCATGCCCAAGCGGGGCGAGGCTCGCCTTTTCTTCGCGATCGAGCCAGAGCGCATCCCCTATTACTCTGTGGCGGCTGTGGTCGGCCTCGGCAAGGAGTGCCTCGGCTACAATCCCTACGAGGTGCTCGACGAACAGAAGGAGGCGATCCGTCGCTCCGTGTCCGCCGCCTGCCGTATCCTGGCCGAGCTGGACACCGACAGAATCGAAGTTGAAAACTGCGGCCACGCCGAGTCCGCCGCCGAGGGGGCCGCATTGGGCATCTGGCTCTACCAGGAGCTGCGTAACCCACAGAACAGGATTCCAGTGCCGTCGCTGGACTTATACGCAAGAAAAGACGAGGTCTGCGACCTCGAAGGATGGCGCATTGGTCTGCAGAAGGCAGCCGCCCAGAACCTGACGAGACAGCTGCAGGAGATGCCCTCCAACCTCCTCACACCCACAGCTTTTGCGCAGAATGTCGTCGAGGTGCTGTGCAAATCCGGTGTCAATGTGGAGGTCAAGGTCGAGGGCTGGGCCGAGAGCCAGTCAATGCACGCCTTCCTGGCTGTGGGCAAGGCCTCGTGCGAGCCACCCATCTTCCTGGGGCTGAGTTACTACGGCACCTGTGCCGAGGAGCGCCCCATTGTGCTGGTGGGCCAAGGCGTGACTTACGATGCTGGAGGATTGTGCCTGAAAGAGAAACATGAGCTCTTCCATATGCGTGGCGACATGACCGGGGCCGCCGTTGTGGTGGCCTGTTGCCGAGCTGTGGCTGGCCTGCGTTTACCGGTAAGTACTCAGGACAGAAATGATATCTCCTTGAATAATAATGCTGTTCTTAGGTCAACATTCGCGGCCTGATACCTCTTTGTGAAAACGTAGTGGGCTGCAATTCGGTCCGTACTGGGGACATGGTCAAGTCCATGAACGGCAAGACCATCGAGATCCAGTGCACCGATCACGAGGATGTACTGGTCCTGGCAGACGCCCTGCTGTATGCGCAAAACTTCTGTCCCAAGTGCATCATTGACGTCGGCACCTGCTCGGGCTACATGCGCCAGGCCCTGGATGAGTCGGCTGCGGGGGTCTTTACCAACTCGGAGATCCTGTGGCAGCAGATCAAGCACGCCAGCATGCATACCGGAGATCGTGTGTGGCGCTTCCCATTGTGGGAATATTACAGCAAGGCGGTGCGTGCCGGGGGACGCAGCGATGTGCAGAACTATGGCATTGACGGAGGTGGACGTCCCTGCAAGGCCGCTGCCTTTCTCCGTGAGTTTGTGCCCTGTGGCCAGTGGATGTATATTGTGAGTATTGTGGGGCGCTTTGTTGGGGCGCAAATCTTATGGACTTTCTCCCTCAAAGGATGCCAAAAATGTTATGGTGACAAAGGGCTTCGAATACGAGTATCTGCGCAAGGGAATGGCCGGCCGCCCGACCCGAACACTGGTGGAGTTTATTGCTCAGACGATTTGCAAGGATACGGCCCCACGTTTGGCCAAGTAATCAATCTCTAACGGGAATCCAATGTTATATATATTTTTTACTGTGTTTTTTGACGATGCCACACACGAACACAAAATTACACTTCAGCTATGATCACTCTATTTTACATATGTTTTCGCATATAAAACAGAGAAACAGCGCTAGTGTTCGATCTTTTGTTGGGTCCTGGGCTTCCAACTATTGAACATGATAACTAGACACTGTGGATTATTGCTTTGTCAGACTCTACCCGGAATCGGGTATTATATGTAATATCTGTGGTATCACTAAAAGTGAGTGCTACGCCAGGGAGACTGCATGAGTAATCACAACGTTTATGTCAATGGGTGGATAGTTTTGCAGCAGCATCACATTCGAGGCAAAGTCGTTCTCTAAAATTGCTTCCCTTTGGATTCTATAAATCAGTAAATACATCAGTAAATGCAAATGAATCAGTTCAAAGTCAGCGCATGCTTACAATATCATGGTTCAGCAGATTTTGATGAGAAAATTAAAGCGCTGCTCGTCCGAGAATACCTAATCCCAAATTCGCAGCACATCGGGCAGTGGAAACTCCTGCGAGAGCAGGAGGGTGAGCCACCTGAAGCTGTAGTACTGCGGAGGCAGCTCTTGGCTCTTCAGATGCTATATCTTTAGTCTTCAGCATGTTAGATAGCAGGCCCATCATGAACTTTATACCACCCTCCGCATCGTCCAGAGTATTGATGAAGAAGTCGCGTATCTCGCTCATTAGAGCCGTGAAGCAGAAGAAACAGTCTGCCTCCGCGTGGGCGCGGTACGAGAGATCCGGATCCGAGGCCATCACATAGTAGATGGGTCCGACAATCTCATTCATGCCCTGTACGTAACCCAGGCCAGGACGTTCGCCGAGCTGAGCACCGTGGGCACTACCCGTTTGTGAAGCCGGCGCCCGTGCTCGCCTTTACTGTGCACCACAATGTCACAGGGATACTCTGTGGGCTGCTGAAAGAACGAGATGTCGGGACACAGGCGCCTCACATCTTTGCCGATCTGCAGCAGAAATTTGTTGTCATTGAAGAATGTGTTCCAGGCGCTTTCTGGCCCCTCGCTAAGCGGATGATTTTGTAGGCCAACGCCCCTTGAATCAACAGCGACGTCCCCGTCCCCGTCGCCTTCTCCAGCTCCATTGCAGCTGTGTCCCGGGGGGAGTACCAATTCCTCAATGAACTGCTGGTACAGGGCTCGCTTCTGGGCCAGCGTGGTCGTCCAACTGCTGCGTCTTGGTCCCAAGTAGCCCAACAGCAGTTTCCAGCTGAGTGCACGGAAGCTTTGTACATCGGGCACACCTGTGGATTGGATTGGATTCATGTCCATGAATTACTACGCCTATCAGAAGTGTGATATCCCACCATTAAACGTCAGTCTGCGCAGCTCCTTTAGGTCAACCACATCCTGGGCCAGCGCATCATCGAACTCTTTTACACTGAAAGATACAGGGGGGGATAACAATCTTTTGTTCTTAATTCCCGAAAACACGTCACATTTTTGTGTCGTCCATACCGCGCCTTGAAAATGGACATGCTTTGGCTGTATGCGGGCGAGGATCTCGGTCTGCTCCATGCAGGGACAGTCGCTTTGCAATGATGTGGACTGGACTTATATTATTGCTTTGTTGTCATCCAGCCAGCTGCATTATTGGTTTTTCCAATACAGTTTGAAGCAGAAACAATTTTGATATTCCGTCGAATATTTTTAGATATCTAGATCTCTCAGCCCTGCCCACATAATTTTATCCGATTAATGAATCAATTTTCTACTTAACTGTCTTGTTTTAAATACTTGACTTTAATTGTTTTTGCATCAATTTTGGTTCCTCAACAACAATATATGTATGTAGCTGAAAACCCGAACTTAGCCCTCTTAAGCCCCCTCTATTTAAATAGTTCAAATACTGGAGGTAAATGACGGAAAATATTAACGATTGTCAATTCTTCTTGTAGACTCATGCCATCTTTCCTCTGAACTTAAAAAAAACGAGGGGGAACGTTGTGAGCCGCGGCAAAGGCCGCGGCTCTACTTTATACCCGGTACTCAGTCAGTATATACGTGAGCTTATGATCTACATACATGTATGTAAGTTATAAAATATATTTTATACATAAACGCCGCTCGAATTAGCTCCCAATTTAATACATTAAATTGGTACCCAGGGAACACCACGGGGAGGCCATCACGATGCAATGGGGTCACTCTAGCCAAAATATAATCTTGGGGACCTACGAGTCGACTTGAGCTGCTTTTAAAAGCATTTTTAAGCTCCATATTCCCCAAAAATTAAAAACAGGATTCCAATCCTTTATAAAAAATATCTAAACTAACAAGAATACCTATATACATACATAGAAATGATTAATAATAGAACTATTTCAACCTAAACTTAATTAACAAAATAATAAAACGGATAAAAATGAAAAAGGTTTAACAAAGGTAAAGATTAAAGAATTAATATAATTCAGAATACGGCTAAATAATACAAAATATTAAATATTTAATGCCTGATTACCAAAAAAGTTTAGTCTTCTGCCTCTCTAACATTAACTAAAATTCCACTATGATAACTATAGATAGTCTCAAAGGTGCGCGCGGTGGCCCTGCTATCGGAAATGTTTGAAAACGCCCAGTCAATATGCGTATCGCAATTGCTTGTGGACGAGTTTAAATCTAACAATGACCTACAATTCCTTTCTGAAAGGAATTCATAAATTTTCTTACAGCAACCTGAAAGGGAACGAAGGCATAAATTAAAATCTCCTAACACTACGGAATTTCTATCTAAAAATGGATGCCGTTGAAATAAGACCTCAAATTCTGCTTCGAACTTTCGCAACGGATACGTGGGGGTTCTGTAAATAACAATAAAACCGACAGATTTGTACTTAAACAAAGCATACTCGAACACTGGAGATGCTAAGTTCCCGGAATCCGCATAATATCGATTACTTTCAATAATACTACAATGATTCAAAAGTTCATTCCTAACGAATATTAGAATGCCTCTTTTCGGTCTAGCTCCGCTGGCTACGGACTGGCAATCTAACCGCACTGCTGTGGAAAAGCCAGGAATATTATAAGCTTCATTAGAGTATGTGGAAGCCTCAACGAAGCACAAAATAGAAGATTTGAGCATTAGCTGATCAGAACAGACATCGATAAAATGGCAGTGCAAGCTTTCCGTATTATGGAAGAAAATATTTAATTCGGACGGATTGAGTAAACAATCGAAGTGGGTGTGAAGTAACTTAGCGGAACGCAAGTTCTCCATCTCTTTCGCGACAGGACAGTCCCGCTTGGGTCTCGAAGGAATGAGTGGTCCAACGATATAAAGTCCGTTCGCACTGGTGGCCCTACTACAAGCTACATACAATGCTTCTCTTTGCATATTGGATGAAGTGTGGACGACCACTTTGCTGTATGTTGCTCCCTGACTCTTATGAATAGTTATAGCTTCAGCAGCTACAATCGGAAACTGTTTTCGGTCAATAGTAACTTGTTCATTTTGATGGTATTGAAAACTTTTTGTAGTTTTCTGAACTGGGGTCCAAGAAGATTCGTTACTATGGCTGCGCTTTGACCGTGCGTTAACTCCTACGCTTTCCTCGAGAAAATGTATCCAAAGAAGTTCGGGAGTATTGGATGAGCTGAGATCTATCTGCATTAAAACACCAGTGGCTCCGTTAACAAGACCATCTGATGTATCTACATTGACTGTCATCATATATTTAGCCGTGGTTTTGAGAACCAATGAAGTGCACAAGCCTTGTGTATTCGAAGTTTTGAAACTCTTAACAGAGTCCAGATATTTTGTTTTGATGTCTGGGTTAAGATGCTCGGCTTTGATGGAGTCTAAAGCTATTGAAGTATATTCTGCAGTCATAATCGATGATAGCTTCTCCTTATTGTACTTATCTGTCTCGCTATTGCTATAAAATAAGTGGATCGCATCTCTTGGTGCTTCACTGCCGTGAACTATTCGGTCCCTAAGCAATTGAATATCTTCTGACGTCATTACGGCCGATGCCATGTTATTTAGTGCGGTTTCAAAAGGTTGGTCATCTCGCTGTCGCATTATCTCTGTAAGTTCGAAAAACTTGAAGCCATCCCAGAGACTAGAGCCAACTATCGCACTGTATGGATTATGCGCCCCTGATGAGGATTTGAATATCCAACGATCACCTACTGGACATAACTGCCTTAGATCGCCAAACACGATAACAGAAATGCCACCGAAAGGACTCTCGGGCCTTGAAAATATTTGTTTTAGACGCATATCCAAATATGAAAACATTTTTTCACCGACCATAGAAATTTCGTCAATTATAAGAATTTTAAGATCAATAAATCTTGAACGCAAGGTATTTAACAAATCTGGACCCAATTGTTTAAAAGCATGGTTGGATTGATTGAGAGGTAAAGAAAACATTGAGTGAAGTGTGGCACCTCCAATACCAAATGCAGCTTTTCCTGTGGGAGCACACAGCAGAACTTTAACAGTTTCTGGGTTAGATCCTGGTCTACGATTAAACTCCTGGGAAATGGTCTGAAAAATGGTAGATATGGTTCTACTCTTGCCGACGCCTGCGCCGCCACCTACAAACTCATAAAAAACTGCCTTATTTCTCACATTATGCAGAACATGGGTGAGATAGGTTTTTTGCTTCAAATTAAGCGATCTAATCAAATTAGCTAAAATATTAAGGGAAACAATAGGAGGAAGCTTAATTAGTCGAATACTTCTATCTTGATCCGCTGCCTGGTCATTCAAGTTCAAAACATTTATCTGGGAACTTATTTCTGGAATCGCTAAAGCCCTAAACTCCTCAGCAATTGCCTCATCAACTACCTCTTCACCTTCCTCCCTATTCTCTTGGGCTTCCATGGCCCTCCTAAGCGCGTCTTCCAAATCTCCTAATGCATTGAATTTTTGGAAATTTGAATTTACCAACTCCTGATGATTATTATAAAGATCCTCGCAATTTACGCTCACTAAATCTTTCTCTTCATCTCTCCACGGATAAAACAGCATAGCTAATGCTCTAAAATAGTTTGACCTCATATATTTTAAAATGGACGGCTTAGTTCTTTCCCTAATAAAACCACTATTATCGCGGAGAGGGATAAAAACTTCTACTTGTGCCTCATTTTCTTCGTCCTCTTCATCATCTCTATTTTGGCAGGTTCTTTTCCCGTTTTTAGAAAATTCATAATTTGCTGCAAAATCGGCTAGACACAGGCCCTCAAGATCAGTTGGTCTTTGTTCATACCGCTCCAGCAATCCTTTGACGAATATGTCAGTGGACTCCTAATGCATATTTTGTAGGATGCTTGTGGATTTGAGCATTCGAACTCGTTGCTCTGGAGGGAAAGTATTTACTTGAACACATTTGTTGCTAGTTCCGGACAACGGAATTCCTAGACAACAATATACGGCTTCCTGAGCAGATATCTCAGTGCCAGAAATAAATTTGTGACCAATATGCTGTAGCTATTGTCTAATCGTGTAATTGCCCCCTTGAACTTCTTTTGCTGCCTCGCGCATAAGCTTTGAAATACCCCTTTGGGTTTTATTTATATAATTTATTATATAGCTACAGCATGCATAAGGGTCCAAAATGTATTGGATATCCATATTGGCCCTTTGCATTGAAATGATGTGTTTATTATAAGCATTAATGCAAATTTCAGCAAATGACCTTTTTAGAAAAATGTGTGGTTTCTTTAAACCAGAAGAAATTTCATATTTGTAGTCCTCGTAATTGAGGCTCACTTGTTCGTGCGAAAGAAAGTTCTCAAATATGCTCAAGTGATCAATCATATCAGAGGATTGATCAGAATTCAGTAGGTCTTGAATTTTCTTAAAATTTCCTTGGTGAAAATCAAGGTTTGGAGTTTCCTCCGGCAGTGGACTCAATATCTCCGTTTGGGGCATTGGAGGGTATGGAATACCGAATCTACAAACTTTTTTTCCACTTTTATTGGCTTTTTTAAGACATGACATGTCCTTATGCCGATGCTTTTGGTATTCAACATACGGAGCTAATTCAGAGTCTGTGACATCTACTGTAATATGTTTGTTAATGAAGGCTATAACTGTTGAAATTGACTCTGTACTGGTTAAGTCCACTGCTGGGGCATCTTTCAGCCAAAACATGCCGTGAATATGGGGGGAACCTCTTTGTTGGAATTCAACACGCCAATAATATTTGATGACGAAGTTTTCCCCGAAAATGACCTCCCGATTCCTCATAACTTTTAAAATCTCGCGATACCTATAATCGAAATACCTAGCACAAGTAACTGGATCTGCCCTGATAAGACGCTCCTTTTCGGTGTAGGGTAGATTCACTGCTTCTTCTTCGCTAATGATCTCCCTATCTACGTTTTTTTTGAGCAAAACAAGCAACTCTGGCCACCGCGTTTCAGCAGCAGACAGAGTAATGAAAAAAGTCGGCAGGCCGAACTGACGAATCATGGCCATAACCTTCTTCTTTTCATCCTCCCAGTGAGCCGGAGACGATCGAATATCGCGAAGAACCCTATATCCCTCATCGTGGTTAATAAGCCCCCCTGGAAGTGCTCCGCTTACGTAAGCAGATTGAAATATTATTTCGAATCTTAATGAGTTCTAACTTCTTATAATTGAAGAATAGTTTGTCAGTTCTACAACCTCTCCTATCTACATTTCGAAGCTCTGATCTAACAATGGTTGTAAAACTTTGCGAAGATTGTCTTTTGACGCCTGCATAAATTGTGGGAAAGGATAACTCTTCCGAGTCAATGTCTAGAATCATGTCGAGAGGTCGTTGGCCTTGACCTGGTGCGATTTTGATAATCCTATCATCAAATGGTATGTTGTTTTCAAGCAGAGTTTCCTGACCTCCAGGGTTGAGCTCTTCGGCTTCTACTTCCTCGTCGGGATGGGCCGGCTCCGTATCTACATTCCTATCTCTATTCTGCATACTTTCTAAAAAGGCTGCGTCTGCTTGAGATGCTACGAATGGAACAATATCGGATGTGAAACCAGAGATCCATTGCTCGTTAACTACAACATTATGCTTTTTATACAAATCTGTGGTAACTAAATAACGAAGTGCTTCAAAAATTTTGGAAGGTCTAATGGTTTCAGCCATGAAAGCTTAGAAGAACAGACGCACAGATTAGACACGAGGAGCAAGTGGCCGATACTGTGCGTCGGTCCAGACGGAGACAGGACCCTGACTATAGGACAAGAGAGCAGGAGCAGAATACTGTAGAACATATAGTTAGAAGAACAGACGCACAGATTAGACACGAGGAGCAAGTGGCCGATACTGTGCGTCGGTCCAGACGGAGACAGGACCCTGACTATAGGACAAGAGAGCAGGAACAGAACACTGTAGAACATATAGTTAGAAGAACAGACGTACAGATTAGACATGAGGAGCAAGTGGTCAATACTGTGCGTCGGTCCAGACGTAGACAGGACTTGGACTATAGGACAAGAGAGCAGGAGCAGAATACTGTAGAACATATAGTTAGAAGAACAGACGCACAGATTAGACACGAGGAGCAAGTGGCCGATACTGTGCGTCGGTCCAGACGGAGAGAGGACCCTGACTATAGGACAAGAGAGCAGGAACAGAACACTGTAGAACATATAGTTAGAAGAACAGACGCACAGATTAGACACGAGGAGCAAGTGGCCGATACTGTGCGTCGGTCCAGACGGAGAGAGGACCCTGACTATAGGACAAGAGAGCAGGAACAGAACACTGTAGAACATATAGTTAGAAGAACAGACGCACAGATTAGACACGAGGAGCAAGTGGCCGATACTGTGCGTCGGTCCAGACGGAGAGAGGACCCTGACTATAGGACAAGAGAGCAGGAACAGAACACTGTAGAACATATAGTTAGAAGAACAGACGCACAGATTAGACACGAGGAGCAAGTGGCCGATACTGTGCGTCGGTCCAGACGTCGACAGGACTTGGACTATAGGACAAGAGAGCAAGAACGGAATACAGAAAGGCGACAACGCATACGTTTAAATAATGAAAGGAGACGTATGTTAGAAAGAGAGCAGGATAGAGTTCGCAGGGTACAAGAAAGGAGCTTAGTAGATCGTAGGCGTATCTCGCGAGCGCGAGACACTCTGGCACGCCAAACTGCTCGTGCCGCAGCACGACAGTTAGAAATTGACGCTGCCAGAACGGCTAGTCAAAGAGTTAGCCAATATAGGAGCGATAGCAGCAATAGAGTTGAGCAAAATTTAAGAAACGCCTCCCGAATGCAGCAGGAACGAGCAAATATCTCCCAGGAAGATAGGGCTCAGATAGAACCCAGAATCAGGCTTAGTGGATTAGAAGCTCTGAAAGTAGTTTATAACAGGAATGTAAGGCTGGGTCCTGATCAGGTTTGCCTTTCTTGCAAAGGCCTGTGGTTCCCCAAACAAATTTGTAAGATTCCTCGCGTCCTTTTAGAAAGTGATTGCGAGTTTAGTGGTGAAATTTTCGCTCTTGAAAGCCTTTTAGAATTCCCTTCTGATTGCCCAACATTAAAATTCTGCAGAACATGTCATAGCAACATTAAAAGGCGTATAAAGCCTAAGCTTTTCTTCAATGAATTAGATTTCCCCATGCTGCCCGACTGCTTAAAGGGGCTTACTCCATTGGAGGAACGACTGATTTGTCCTCGACTTCCATTTATGATAATTAAGCCTATATTGCCTGGGGGGCGAGGTCAAAATGCCATTAAAGGGGCAGTGGTAAACGTCCCTATTTCGGTAAGCGATATCGTGAAGGAGCTTCCACGAGCTTTCCATGAAGCCCAGGTAATTCAGCTAATTTCAACAATTTCTAAATTTTCTAAATTTTCTGAATTTCTATCTCTATTAGATCTGTATCTTAATTTGCGTCTCTGAGACAGCTGCAAAGCAGATATCTTATTCTTACGAGGCATGATGAAATGTATGTAAAATATAATTAAATAAAAAAAATAAGAAAAACTATATAGTAAATATATAATATATATATGTATATAATAATAATAATAATTATAATAATATATAATATAATATAATATAATATATAATATATATATATATATATATATATATATATATATATATATATGTAATATATTGTTATATTATATTATATATACAATATAATAAATAATAATAATATAACTAATAATGAAATATAATAAATAATATTAAATAATAATATTATAAAACTATAATTATATAGATATATATTATATAATATTATATATTATATAATATTATATATAATTAATGTAAATTAACTTTTAACTTCCCAAAGCGTCAGCAATCGGTGGCAGCGACGTCCCCTGGCGAGAGCAGCAGCGACGTCCGTCCTCAGCCGCTATGCAGGCAGCGACGTCCGGCCTCAGCCTCCAGTGACGCCAGCAGAGGCACCGAAAAGCGCGCGAAGCAACGACGAAAGTTAGAAACTGTTATTAGTTTCTAACTAACGATCGGCGCAGAAAAACTAAGGCCCTATACCTTAATAAGCAAGCACTACTTTTATTTAATAAGTTAAAAGCTAAACTAGTTTGAATGGGTTTAATTCGAAATCGGTAATCGGTAAAAAGTCTCTATCGCTCTGCCTGGCTCGATATCAACTGGTCCCACCGAAAAACGGCCTATTGAGATTTCGCGGTCTTTTTACGAGTGAGTCACTCAAGAAAGAGAGAACGGAGTCAAAGCATGCGGAAAGAGTCTTACATGGTGAATGCACGAATAAGGTGGCGTATGATAATCGCCGAAAGACAGCAAGTGTGGTTATGACGTCATCTTGTTAATTAAGATACTTGCATCCATATGTAAATGTGTAAGGATGTGAACAGACAGTTGAGAGAACTCTTTTCCGAGTGGGGCAGAGAAGCATGCGGAAAAAAACGGACAATTCAATTCATGTTTTCCAAATAGACATACAAGGTGAATTCACCAATAAGGTGCTGTATGATAATCGCTAAAAGAGAGCAGCTGTGGTGATGACGTCACCTTGTTAGACATTTTCAGCTTTTGTATGTATGGACATTTGCCCTATTGAGAGAACACTTGCTGTGTGGGATAGAGAACTGAGAGAATAACTCAAATAACGCAAAAAAATGGAGCGGCTTTTTTCTCATTTCTTCCATACGCATATTTGGAGTGAAAACATTTTCGTGTCCCCCTCCCTTACTGTAACGGTTAACAAATTGTTTACCAATTGCCTGGGCCTGGGTGATGCTCTCTCCCTCTTTTTGGCTTGCGGAAAGAGTGAGAGAGCCCCTGGTGTTTAGATTTCGCGGTTTTTTTACAGACAATTCTCATTCTTTCTATAGGCATTTATATCAGTTTCACACTTGCATTCGCTGGTCCCCCTTCCACTCCCTAACCATAACGGCTCATTCAAACAGCTGCATATACACATACTATATAATGTTTATTTATTTATTTATTTATTTACATATTTATGTTCATTGCTCTTGCTCTTCCTCTTTGGACAAGTGATATTGCTGGGCATGCTGTGTGTCTCTCTCTATTTAGTCTCTTTGTAGGCAAATGGACAGATTGATTTGTTAATGTGGGAGGGGGTGATTGAACTGAGACATGGACAAGCAGACACCGCGGTGCGCTTGTTTGAAGAGAGAGGGGCATCGGGTAAAGGGGTATTGGTCAGAATGTTGAGCGTAAAACAAAGAAAAAGACATCGCCTGCCAGCAGTTAGAGCTTGCATTGCCGGGGGTTGTTTTTATTTTTTCAGGGCAGAGAGATAGAGAGAGAGGGGGATAGAGAGGGCGAACGCATAGCTGCGTAGCCACTGCCAATTGTTTTGCTCCTTTTGGCTATAAAAATGATCCGATCTGATCCAGATTCAGCAATCTCATAGATACGGTAATTCTCTATGATTGTGCCTTTTTAGTTTTTTCGTATCTTCAAAATTGTGGATGCCACAGATTTTCGTCCTTTGTGGGGGCGGAAGGGGGTGGGACGAAATTTCGAGATATACGTTTTATAGTGAGATCTAACAGAAGTGCGGATACCAAATTTGGTTACTCTAGCCTTAATAGTCTCTGAGATTTGTGAATATCCCCAGATTTGCATCCTTTGCGGGGGCGGAAGGGGGTGTGGCGAAATTTTGAAACAAACTCGTCTCGGTCCGATATATTAGGAGTGTGGATACCAAATTTGGTTGCTCTAGCTTTTATAGTCTCTGAGATCTAGGCGCTAATGTTTTACTCTAAGCAAAGCCGCCTATGCTACGTGTGTGTTAGAGAGAGACAGGGCGAGAAAAAATGAAATTGTTTTCTTGATGCTGGCTATAATAATAATACGATCCAATTCAGATTCTGCAGTCTAAAAGATATGGTCATTCTCTACGATTCTGCGTTTTTGGTTTTCTCGTATCTTTAAAATTGTGGATGCCACAGATTTTCGCCCTTTGTGGGGGCGGAAGTGGGCGGGGCAAAGTTTTGAAATATTTTTGTAGCAGTGACATATCACAGAGGTCCGAATACAAAATTTCGTTGCTCTAGCTCTTATAGTCTTTGAGCACTAGGCGCTAATAGGGACGGACAGACGGACAGACGGACGGACGGACAGACGGACAGACGGACAGACAGACAGGGCTCAATCGACTCGGCTATTGATGCTGATCAAGAATATATATACTTTATGGGGTCGGAAACGATTCCTTCTGGACGTTACACACATCCACTTTTACCACAAATCTAATATACCCCTATACTCTTCGAGTACCGGGTATAAAAACAAAAATCAAATCAATTCTCTAATAGAAGAAACCAATTCGACCGGAAGATCAACTTTGATTCTATAAAATATTGATCTACATTTAATCAAGTCCCGCGTAAATAATCAGTTTTTTGTTTGTTTTGTTTTGTTTTTATTTGTTTGAAACCAATTAGATTTTCGAAATCCAAGCAAACCTTGCGATAAACCTTAAAAATAAAAGAAGAAATTGTTATTATTGTAAGCACAGAAAAGAAGTTTACAACAATAGTACAAAAGAAAAATTCTGCTGCCCCTACAAGCAATACAAGATCTGTCCGAAGATGGAGATACCAACCACAAAGTATTTAGCCGACTATCTGTACGTGGTGCACGAGGATGTGCCCTTCCGATACTATCGCAAAGTAAGTGCTGCGGGAAGAAAGGAAGGGAGCCTAGCAGCAGCAGCTGTTTGGGTGTTGGGTTGTTGGGTGGGGCGGGGCGGGGTGGGTGGTGGTTGTGGGGTGTCGGTTCATTATGCATGATATGGCATATGATATGTATATGTGATGTGCCCCGTAATGCTCGTCATCTATGCACGCTCATAAACTTCAAACGCCGTTTGGCTCGGCTTCGCTGGGCGCTCTTTTATTTTTTGTAGTTTTATTTTTCTGTGTGTGTGTTTTTTTTGTTCACTGTGCGGTTTTCGCTTTATTAACTGCGCTTACTTGGGCGTCACGTTGTTAGCGCTTGCTGTGGCTGATGCTGTGGCTCATGCTTTGCCTCTGCTGTTGGCAGTTCGTTTGTCTAACAGATCACCTCTCTGCTGCCTGTTTCCTCTGCTCTCTTGAATGAATTTCACTTAATAGCGCTTGCCTGGCAAGCTCTTCGATATACCCTGTACTCTTTAAAGGCTACAAAGGTATAATGAGAGGGTGGGAGGTCCAGTTTTGCATGACTTGATCGGGGAGAAGCAGAAAGGATTTAGCTAGGTTTGATTGTCATATTACATTATGTACATCCATGAGCCGTAGATTGATTGGACCTATTTTTGCCCCAATTTAATCTTCATAAGCTATAAATTAGTGCGATAGCTAGAAAATTGTTTGTATTCTAGGAGTAGGAATAGGATTAAAACCTGAGGTAGTTCTTGCAGTATCTACTATTCTCATTCGGCCCATTAACGGGGTATCATTATATAGGAGAACTTCCACTAAAAAGACTCTTTTCGGGCTTGAAAATATACATTCCAGAGTGCTTGAGTGCAATGTTTTACTATTTCCGCCGTAGCTAAAAAGTTCTACAGGGTATCTTTCAGTTGGCGGACTTACACTTTGTATTGGGCTCTCAAAAAGTAGACAAAGTGTCGACTGTTGTTAGTTTGCTTTTTGCTTGCTGTCTATCTTTTTTGCGAGCGCACATCTAATGGGCTTATGCTGTACATTTTGCAGATGACTTATTAGAGCCGTGAACGAATTCGGTCTCCCCTTAATAAGATCTCCCTTTGCTGGGCTGGTCTGGGCTGGCCAGGGTACTTTCTTTTGCAGCTCACTGTGTGGCAGTGTGGCACTGTGTGTGTGTTGCGAGAGTAAAGCAAACACAAAGAACTAAGTCACAGGTACCCCGATTTGGAGTGGGGAAATTCGAGGAATATGAGCCGTAAGACAAATAAACAGAAAAAAGAAATTGTGTAATTTATGAAAATAAAGCAAACCATAGCGGAATTATACAAGTCGAAAGCGGAAGTGCCGGAAATGACAGCGCCACTGTAGGTGTATCTTTTTGTTTATTTGAGTTTTTTTTTTTGTCTGATTCGAGCGGAATAACAGCCGGCGGATGCGACAAACAGAAACTCTGGGCTGTGACGGCTGCTGTTGCTACCGTTTTCCTGCAGAAAATAAAAAGAAAAACTCAAACTCAAACTCAAATGAGTTTGCATATGCCATCAGCAATTTGTCATTTCGTGTTTCGTGTTTGCCCAGCAACTGAGCAAACTTTCGGACAGACAAATATGTAGTATGAAGTTCATGTGAACTGTTGCTTTCATTCCAAATAATTTGTTATCATCCAACTCTAGAAAAAGTGAAATATAATACAAGAGATGGCTATATATCAGATTACACTGCTTTTGGGAAAAGAATGCTACTTCCAATTAGTTTCAAAGAACAGCATTCTGTGCTTTTTTGATATAAAGATTTCTCATGCATAGAAAATTTAAGTGAAAGATTATGTAAAATATTTAGGATGTTGTCAAATGTTTGAGAATCGTTGGTCGTTGGATATCCACCTTTAGAATTGGTGTAATAGAACATTAAAATCAATATAGAGAAGTAATGTGCATATCTAGCAAATAGGAATACATAAATTTGACTGTCTGTACACTGAAGGCTTATATTTGGTTATATGTGGGCACAAGGAAGATTCCATCTTAAGAGCAACAATTAATTAGAGGGAAAATGTTGAATGCAGGAAGAATATAACTATTGTCATATACTTATATCAATTTATATCAAACTTTATTCAATGCATTTATTAAACCAATATTTTCACCTCTCCCACTCCATTCCAGACCAAATGCTCCGTTTTCCGTGGCCTTGTGCTCTGCCTGTGCCTCAACGTGAGCTTCGCGAATGTGGTGCGCTTCCCACGAGAACTGGACCGCTATGGATCGGCGTATCTGGTGCCGTATGTGGTTTTGCTCTTTCTAGTCGGCCTGCCCATGATGCTGCTGGAGATATCTGTGGGTCAGTTTCTGGGACAGGGGGCGGCGCACACTTGGCGCGCCTCGCCCATATTCAAAGGTAATTCAAACACGACACAACACAACACAGCACAACAGGTGGCACTTGCTGTTGCATACTTTTAGGCGGCATGCAACCCCCGCGTTATAACTTTAAGCTGCGCGTGTGCATGTGCAGGACGTTGGAAAGCTTTGGCAAAAGCTGCAGATGCGAATGTGAATGCGATGCACTTGCCTTGCACGGGCTTGTAATTCCCAAGTTTAAATTCCGCAAGCTGCCGCATAAATACCCGGATCCGGAGGACTGCTACTGGGCGGTCGAGCATTCTGCAGCAAAAGACGGTTGGACACAGCCCGTCAATCCACATTCTCTCGAATTGTGTCCGTTGGTAGCCGAAGTTACGATTGCAACACTTTCGTCATCTCTTCACTCTCTCTCCCGCTCTCTGAGCAAACACAAAGCCGGAGCAGGCTCCTCCTGACACACCCTGTGGCATTTGCCGGTGGGGGTTGGGGATGGAGGAGCCAGTGCAAGGGCAAAAGCACAAGGAGCCACTTAATAAGCAACAAGCAACAAGCAAAAACAAAAAGAAGAAGAACAGAAGGAAACCAAAAAACACCAAAAGTCTAACATGAAATCACGAACATAGAGGATTTGGCAATGACAAAGGAGGAATATCAGACCAAAGTATATCAATGCGAACAAAAAAACTAAAAAAGAATACATAAAAAATACACTAAAAAAAGAAGACTAACCTAAATGTGACCTAGTAGATAATGTATGTTCATCATCGTGTGTTATCAGGACAACTGCAAAAACTCTGAAAAAAATCGTACAAAAAAATATAAAAACTTCAAAATGCATTGGTGTGTGTGTCCCGTTCGTGTAATCGCCGACGCGCCAAGTCCCCGCCACAGCCCCGTGCCACACGGAACCGCCTCCTCTCCGTCCCCGACCCAGCCATCAGTGGGTAGACGGGCATCGGTAGCACCAGCTCCGGGTCAGGCCAAGGCCGACTTCCAACACGGCCAATGGCCAATGGCCAATACGGGCCATCAGTCCATCAGATGGTAAAGCACAAGCAGCACGTTCTCGTGAGCGGCGCCCCCTCGTCACCCTCTGCCCCAAGGGGCTTGCGCGCTGGGAACGGCCGGCGGTGGCACTGCGGTACGGTCCGAGTCTGGCTGGACAGGATAGGCACAACCGTCTCGGACCGGACCATAACCCCGGACGCTGGCGTGGATGAGGTGCGTCCACAAAAATAACCATAGAGATGTTTAAGGCAAATTCTAAATGAACAAAAGTATAAACCAAAAACAATTGTAACGAGAAACAAACGAATTCAAAAATATGAGCAATATGAGCAACAACCCCTATAAAGGCAAAGAGCAAAAACGACAACTGCAAATTACGACACAACACCTTCGAAAAAGACCTCAGTAATATATAATAAACAGAAGCAACACGTACATGCGCTATGTGGCTGTAGGAATGCCAGCGTTGTATCGCCCTTTTTTTTGGTTCTAGCCCCCGAGAGGGTAACTCAATCTCTCTTATTCTACCGGATAGTTAGTGGCAGGGTGTAAGAGAGATTTTAGTGGCTAACCTATGGTCGGAGCAATTTGAATTTGTAAATGATTGTATAAATGATATTCTTTCGTTGAAGTATTATAATGAATGTGAATAAGGGTGTGCGTGAACATAGAACTGAATCAATTATGGCATCCTCTTTTAGCTCTTTCGCATTTACGTTACATATTTCCATTTCCATTGCCAGGCAGAGATGCACTGCCAGGCAATGCAAAACGGTACTGGCAAATAACGGAACTGACAAACGAAGAGAGAGAAAACGAATATGAATAGGAATATGAAGAAATTAACGATTGCATAATTAACTCCATTTGAAGTCAAAGAAAATACAGTTGCAGCCAAAGGAGTGCGAAAAAAGCTCATTTAAATAGTTTATAGATATTTTCGAATGATCATTTTATGCCTTTGAACAACATTCAATGCCACCTTTATGGGCCTAGGAACTCAATCTGATGTGTGATCAATATATTAACCGCTTTCGGTGCGTTTTTAAGGTCAAATCGGTCTGGTTTGGCGAATAGTTATTTCCTCTCCGCAGAATACGTTATAAATGTAAACGTAAATATAAAACGAGGGGGAACGTTGTGAGTTGCTGCGGACACCGCAACTCTACAGTTATACCCGATACTAAGTCAGTATGGCTCTCCTCCGGCAGACGCCGCTAATATTAAACGACACGACAAAGAGTGCGTGCGAGAGAGACAGAAAATCAGTCTGAGCGTGACGTCGGGCGCTGCGTAGCCACTAAAAATTGATTTCTTGCTTTTGGCTACAAAAATGATCCGATCTGATCCAGATTCGGCAACCGGATAGATATGGTCATTGTCTATGATTCTGCGTTTTTAGTTTACTCGATTTTGCAATATTGTGGATGCAACAGATTTTCGTCCTTTGTGTGGGCGGAAGGGGGTGGGGCGAAATTTTGAGATATACGTTTTATAGTGAGATCTAACAGGAGTGCGGATACCAAATTTGGTTACTCTAGCCTTAATAGTCTCTGAGATTTATGAATATCCCCAGATCTGCATCCTTTGCGGGGGCGGAAGGGGGTGTGGCGAAATTTTGAAACAAACTCGTCTCGGTCCGATATATTAGGAGTGTGGATACCAAATTTGGTTGCTCTAGCTTTTATAGTCTCTGAGATCTAGGCGCTAATGTTTTACTCTAAGCCAAGCCGCCTATGCTACGTGTGTGTTAGAGAGAGACAGGGCGAGAAAAAATGAAATTGTTTTCTTGATGCTGGCTATAATAATAATACGATCCAATTCAGATTCCGCAGTCTAAAAGATAGTCAGTCATTCTCTACGATTCTGCGTTTTTGGTTTTCTCGTATCTTTAAAATTGTGGATGCCACAGATTTTCGCCCTTTGTGGGGGCGGAAGTGGGCGGGGCAAAGTTTTGAAATATTTTTGTAGCAGTGACATATCACAGAAGTCTGGATCCAAAACATCGTTGCTCTAGCTCTTATAGTCTTTGAGCATTAGGCGCTGAAGGGGACGGACAGACGGACAGACGGACGGACGGACAGACGGACAGACAGACATGGCTCAATCGACTCGGCTATTGATGCTGATCAAGAATATATATACTTTATGGGGTCGGAAACGATTCCTTCTGGACGTTACACACATACACTTTTACCACAAATCTAATATACCCCAATACTCATTTTGAGTATCGGGTATAATAATCTCGTTTATTTTTATGGACGGACACGACGACACCTTTGACAACAAGTTTTCACTTGGAGGCGATTTTGCCTCTGCCATTTAAATGACAAAAAAGTAATTTAATTAAAATACAAATGATACCTACTCTTCCGCTGTTTAACAAAGCGACGGCAAGGGGGAAATGTTATTCTGTAGGCGTGGTATATGTACAATATACTTACATATAACGAATTCTGATCTCTGCTTTTAGGAGCCTGCATCGTGAGTCGCTTCGCCTCGTGGGTGTCCGCCATATGGGTGTCCCTGCAGGCCGTGCTGGCATTGGCCTACATCGGGATGTTCGCCTCCAATGCGTTGCCATTCAGAGAGTGTGCCGGACCCGTCAAGCTGAGAATGGTGCGAATAAACTAAAGAAATTTCAATGGAAGTCATACTAATGTATAATTGGACTCTTGCAGAATGGGTATCTGGTGACAGGGACCAGCGGACAGGAGTGCCTGCAGCTGACCTTCCTGACGCCCTTCTGGCGTAATCCCTTGTACTTTGGACTACTGGCAGCAGCCCTGATTGGTCTCTGGATTGTGGTAATGCTGTGGTGAGTATTATGATCGAATATCTCTTTGTTTTCCCTACTGACACCTTCTATATCGTAGCACCCACAATGCCAAGATACTGCGTCGCAGTCTGTTCGTCTATGGCCTAAGTGGATTGGTCCTGCTCTGCGCCCTCACCGGATGGGAGGTGCGCAACTCCTTTAGCCGCCACTACTTCCCAGAGCTATGGGGCTTCGACCCCACTCTGCTTCTCGAGAGCAACATCTGGTTCAACGCCCTGATGCAGGTCCTCTTCTCGCTTAACTGCGGCTTTGGCGCCCTGCCCATGATCACGGGCAAGTTCCTGTACAAAGGGGACGCCGTGCGGACCTCCGTGGTGTACCTCTGCTTCAATCTGCTGATCAATGCCATTGCCGTGACACTGTTAATGGTGCAATTCGATCTATCCGCAAACGGTTACCAGATAATGGAGGAGCTCAAGCCGCTGACAGCCATCTACGATCGTGTGCTGAATGGCTCTAAGGCGGGGGAAAGCGATCTTCTACAGCACCTTGTGCCCGCCCTGATCTACGCCCTCATAATCCTTTCGGCCATGGTGTCCATCACCGTGGCCGTGTACACCTCGACGCGCCTGGTGCCGCGTCGTCCAAATTACGTCATCTGCCTGATCGCTCTCGTCGTGGCCGTCATGTCCTTTGCGGCGCCCAAGTTTATCATAGCTCGGGTGCTGGACTCGCGCCTGGTGGGCACCATGGTTGTGACGGCCCTGGTCTTTGAGCTGACCGCCATAACTTGGATCTACGGAGCCAAGAACATCTACACCGATCTGGAGTTCTCCATCGGTCGGCCCATTTTCAAGGTCTGGATGTTTCTTTGGGTCACATGTCCGGCCGTTCTGACGGGCATCCTCGTCTGGTGGTGTGCCGACGACGACCAGTATGATCTGCTGGCGGAGTACCTGCCGCGCTGGGCTCCCATACTGTTCGTCCTGGCCGTGATCCTCATCATTGCCTGCATCCAGATCTTCCGCCAAGTGGAGTACAACTTCTTCGGCATGATCTGTGAAGCCTCCAAGCCGGCCAAGGAGTGGGGTCCCGCAGATCCCCTGGCCCGTCACTCATGGAAGCAATGGCGCTCTGTCTGCCAGGACACGGGCCGGCGGGACTTCACCCTGCGCCGACGCGGCACTCGCGACTACACGCACTCCATCAAAAAGGGGCAGTACTCGGGTGCCCAGAAATACGGCGTCCAGAACGGCGGGCAGACGCAGACACCGATGCACCAGCCCCACTGGAAATCCTCCACCCCGGGCAACAGTTCGCCCAACTACAGCGGCTCCATGTTCGGGGACTCAGCCATCGAGGAGGACATCAGCGTGGACAAGTTTCCGGGCATCACGCAACAGCAGTATGTGCCATTCCAAGCCAATGATGCCAAGCCGATGAGGTACTCTCAGCGGATGCGCCAGACGGCCCAGCCCCAGACCCTGACACGGCTGCCTCCACCGACACCGGCGGGGGGTACCACAGTGGAGAAGCACAGCGAGGTAGTCTACATCCGGCGCCTATCCGATGGAGGCACCGGCTCCGGCCACGCCACCCGCATCGAGATTTCGCCCTCCAACGAATCCATCACATACGGGAACGGCAAGACCAACAACAACTCGGCCTTGGCCATGTCCAGGAATCCGCTGGGCCGTTCCACGGGCTGCCTAGTACCCAGCCAGCCGCCACCACCGCCCAGAGTCCATATCAAGCGGTCGGCCAGCTCAGTGGTCAATGTAAACGGCAAGCTGCCACCGCCGACATCCGCCGCGGCCGGGGATCACATTTGCTGGCGGAAGTTCAACGTCAATCCAGAAGAGTATTCCACGGAACTGTGAACCGAAGGACGGAAGCGCAAGGAGCGCATGGAGAGGAGGAGAAAACGAAGCATTCACATTCAAAAAGACTTGTTGCATCCAAAAGAAACGTATCTGTATCTGTAAGCTGTACGAGTATTGCATCTGAAGCACAGACCTATCGATAAGCTACGAATAACGAATTATGCCCATATGCAAAGTGTATCTTCTAGTTCCGAACTGTACATAGTGAAAGAGCAGAGCATTCCTAGATATAGTTCTACGATCTAGTTCCTTAGCGTAAGTCGAGAAAATTCCGTTGTCATTACCCATCTGGAAAGGAAAGTAGAGGAGGAGTAACTGGAGTAGATCAGCACTGGTCTACACATAGTCTAAGCACTTGATATGTAACCAATTTACCATTATAGCCTACATTTTTTTTTTTGCCTGAACGAGTGGATTATCTTTTGTTAGTGAGTAATCTGAGTGCCTGAAAACATGAATTATGAATTAATAGCTCTATGTAGAATCCTATACCTAGACTCAGTTCTTAGTTAGTTCTTAGTCTGACACAATATCCTAAGAATCGGAGCAACGCGCCTGGCTGTGTTGCCTTCGATGTTAAGTTAATTGAGAACACAACGATGTCGAAAGCGATCTTATATAATAAATGGTACGTTTAGTAAATTATGATTCTCTGTGTGTCCCATCTTTTGGCATCCCAAATATCAAAGTTCGCGTCCATTAATTGATGCTAAGTTTAGAGCCCAGCCAGCACACTTTTACTTAAATATTTCAGCCATAAATCGGAGGAGAACCAGAATCTTAATTAGCATAAATGCTCGAACATGATCGGTGGTTCGTGTCTGGGTCCTAAGATATATGTTCTTCTGGTTCCTTGCGCTATAAATTTTGGCTAAACAATTGCACATTTTTCTAAACGGCCAACCAGATGTCGGACAAGTGAACTTCCTGCGAATGGCAATTCCAATAGCTCTATAAATGCCGCTTAATATGCAGACTAATTTATGACGATGATCGCAAACGAAACTGTACGACGACAATCGATGGATAGAGCGAGACAGAGCGAGAAAGAGTGAAATTGTTTTCGTGATTCTGGCTGTAATAATTATACGATCTGATTCAGATTTTGCGCTCTAGAAGATATAGTCATCTTCTACGATTCTGCGATTTTAGTTTTTTCGTATCGTCGAAATTGTGGATGCCATAGATTTTCGCCCTTTGTGGGGGCGGAAGTGGGCGGGGCAAAGTTTTGAAATATTTTTGGAGCAGTGACATATCACAGAAGTCTGGATCCAAAACATCGTTGCTCTAGCTCTTATAGTCTTTGAGCATTAGGCGCTGAAGGGGACGGACAGACGGACAGACAGACATAACTCAATCGACTCGGCTATTGATGCTGATCAAGAATATATATACTTTATGGGGTCGGAAACGATTCCTTCTGGACGTTACACACATCCACTTTTCGTATTGTCTACGATATTTTTGCCTGAAACTAATATGGCACCATCCTGAATGATGTCTATTTCTTTGTTTTTTTCCCTCTTTTTAGTGCAGTTGGCTTTAAAGCCATTAAGAAAATTGGTGAAACAGGTCTTCTTTAAATTTATTTGTGCGTAATTGTTAAAAGTTTCACTTTTAAAATTATTCATTAAATAGTATTTCTCCTTACATTCACAAACTTTTTCACTTATAACTAACATTCCATCATTTTGTGAGATGGCTCTTGCATGGTAAAACTTGCAAATATCTTTAATTTGAGGATATTTTATGTAAATGATTATTAAATCTGCATTTCGAATTATTTTAACCGTTGCAATGTCCAGCAGATCAGACAGTTCAACAGGATGTTTTTCATGCTTATTAATGTCCTCTATTTCGTTTTTATTTAAAATTTTTGTATTGAAAATGTTTACTTTTAAGAGGGTTATGGTATCAACTAAATTTAGTAGGTCAAAAGTTATTAATTTTAAACGATGCTTTCTCAGTATCGTTTCTTCATTGAAGATGACATTTTTTAATGAATTTGATAGCAATTCAATTTCGTTGAAAAATTTGGAATTTATTACAAGTTGTTTATTATTATTTTCAGTTAATTCATTTACTTTATTTTGTATTTTCAAAAAGTCGTCATGATCAGGGCTGCCTGCTATCCATTTCCAAATGGTACCTAATTCATTAATTCCCCTTTCATTCCGTTTTGGAACTAATTCTGAAATCATTAATTTTAATAGACTTAAGTCCATTGATATTTCCCACTCATCGTCTGAATTAATTGATTTGTTGACATATTTGGATTCTTTATCAATTATCTCTCTATAAAAACTCAAATTAGTAATATAGAAAAGTTCAGCGTATGTTTCATAAGTGTAAACGTCTCTGTCGTCTTTGAGCAATAGATAGTCACTATGCGTATAGTCAATTACTTCCGAAGTCGTCAAAAGTCAGTATAAGTATATTCGCATACATTTTCTGGAAAAAATATATATTTGATGTTATCTTTATGTATAATTCTGTTTCTATTGTTGATTATAATTTTATTCGGTCGATTTTCCTTAACTACCTGCTTTTTGTATCGGGATTGAAGTTTATTTCTTTCCCCGAATTTCTTTTCATAAACTACTTCTCCTATTTTATAATCTTTTTCTCTTCTTTCTTTGTTATGTAGCTTAAGCATTTTGGTCTGAGCTTCCTTAAGTAATATTGGATTATGTTTGTGTTCTATTTTGTTATACAATATGTCATATGGCATTTGATTGGTCGTTGAATGTATCGTCAGGTTATATTTCAGTGCCGCCCTTATTATTATTTCTGAATAATCTGTTAGATTTAGTTCATCCTTGATGCACCGCGCTATTTCTGTTAGTGTGGAATGTACCCTTTCTACCTGACCATTTGAGGTGCTGTGTCTTCCCAGACATAATGAATAGTTAAGTTACTTCTTTGTATGAATGATCTAAATTGTGCTGAAGTAAAGCTTGGTTCGTTGTCAGTCATTAATGATGTTGCTAACGGAAAGTGTTGCAAAACTTCCATTACCTTATATTCAATGTTTAATTTACTTTGAATTTCCTTGACCACCAAGTATTTGGAATAAGAATCTATACAAGTTATGAATGTTAGGTTTTGGGCATAGTATATGTCTAAGTGTAATTGATCTCCTTCTTTTGATGGAATGGGAGCTTCCCCAATTGGAATTTTTACAGGGTATCTGTGATATTTGTTTTTGTTACAGATCTCACAATTTTTTATATATTCTTTTAATTTTTTGTGCAGGTTTGGCCAATAATACAACTTAGTTATTTGTTTGTAATTTTCGTCTAGTCCTCTATGGGCTCTGCAATGTGTTTCTTCTATAATTATAGCTTTATCTTCTGAATTTACTACATCTTGGAGGAACTTTCTCGTGAAGAGAAATTTATTTATGAAGTTTTCCTTTAGCTTATTTTGGATAAGGTATAAATCTTCTAAAGTGCAGTGTATTCCTGTGGTTAAGTGAGGCTGAATAAATTCTTTTAAAATGATTAGCAGATTGTCAACCGTATCAAATTCAATAATATGTCGGGTATTTTCATAAACTCTTACTAACTCATGAACTGTGAATCTCCCTTGCGCTAATAGTAGCTGCTGTTTAAATTGGTTTAGAGGCTTGCTAGTCTCTTGAATGACGTTTTCAAAACTACTCTCTGCTGAATGCTGAGTATTTATGTCTGATTCTGATTCTGTCTGGTCGACATCACTATCTGTCATATGATTTATTTTAATGCGAGATAAAGCGTCCGCTACTACGTTAGTTGAGCCTGGCTTATAAATGATTTTTGGTGTGAAACTTTCTATGAAGTAATACCAACGTTTCAACATTTGGATGTTGAAATCATAATGTTGTTCTATAGTTTTTGAAAATATTATTATATCGTCCATATAGACGTGACAAGTTTTCCCAACTTGTTCTCTAAGTATATCGTCCATTGCCCTTTGGAAAATTCTGGGAGCGTTCGTCAATCCCATAGGCATTCTTAGAAATTCATATTTGCCGTTATTTATGGAAAAAGATGTTTTTTCAATATCTGATTCCCTCATTAAATCTGATAGAAACCTGACTCTAGATCAATGGCCGAGAAATACTTACCTAAATTGGCAAGGTAATGGTGTTTTCATTAAGTTTCTTAACGTCTATTACTAATCTATGTTTAGGAGTTCCGTCCTCGTTTACTCCCTTCTTTGGTACTACTATTACCGGTGAATTATATGGGCTTTTACTAGGTCTGATTATACCTTCATCTAACATTTTACTTATTTCGTTATTAACGAAATCGTTAACCGAATAAGCGTATGGATACTGCTTGCCATATACCGGTCTATCATGTTCAGTGTTAATCTCTCCTTTTATATCCGTTCTGAACGGTAACTGTAAATTTATATTGGCATGGTCTTCTTCGATGATAGATACCATTTTCTCTCTGAGATTTTCTAAATTGTCCTCTTTGTAGGTTATTGCGTTATACAATTTCATTTTTTTCAATTCAGAATTTGCATAACTTTGTATGTCGGATATTTCTACGACGGCGCGTTCAGGATTTTGGCATCCCAAACTTTTAAATTGTTCATTGTCGGATAATTCAACGACGGATAATTCAATTCACGACAAAGAGTGCGTGCGAGAGAGACAGAAAATCAGTCTGAGCGTGACGTCGGGCGCTGCGTAGCCAATGCAAATTGATTTGTTCCTTTTGGCTATAAAAATTATCTGATCTGATCCAGACTCAGCAATCTGATAGATATGGCCATTCTCTATGATTCTGCGTTTTTAGTTTTCTCGAATCTGCAATATTGTGGATGCAACAGATTCTCGTCCTTTGTGGGGTCGGAAGGGGGTGGGGCGAAATTCTGAGATATACGTTTTATAGTGACATCTTAAAGGAGAGTGTGTACCAAATTTGGTTACTCTAGCCTTAATAGTCTCTGAGATTTGTGGTTGCCTCAGATTTTCGTCCTTTGCGGGGGCGGAAGAGGGTGTGGCGAAATTTTGACACAAAACGGTCAAGGTCCGATATCACAGGAGTGTGGATACCAAATTTGGTTGCTCTAGCTCTTATGGGTTCTGAGATCCTTGAACATATTTTGCAATTGGCAAAACCGACCATGAAACCTGTGTGTTAGAGTGAGACAGAGCGAGAAAGAGTGAAATTGTTTTCGTGATTCTGGCTGTAATAATTATACGATCTGGTTCAGATTTTGCACTCTAGAAGATATAGTCATCTTCTACGATTCTGCGTTTTTAGTTTTTTCGTATCGTCGAAATTGTGGATGCCATAGATTTTCGCCCTTTGTGGGGGCGGAAGTGGGCGGGGCAAAGTTTTGATCCTTTTTGGACGACGCGGCACCAGGCGCGTCGAGGTGTACACGGCCACGGTGATGGACACCATGGCCGAAAGGATTATGATCGCTCTCGTCGTGGCCGTCATGTCCTTTGCGGCGCCCAAGTTTATCATAGCTCGGGTGCTGGACTCGCGCCTGGTGGGCACCATGGTTGTGACGGCCCTGGTCTTTGAGCTGATCGCCATAACTTGGATCTACGGAGCCAAGAACATCTACACCGATCTGGAGTTCTCCATCGGTCGGCCCATTTTCAAGGTCTGGATGTTTCTTTGGGTCACATGTCCGGCCGTTCTGACGGGCATCCTCGTCTGGTGGTGTGCCGACGACGACCAGTATGATCTGCTGGCGGAGTACCTGCCGCGCTGGGCTCCCATACTGTTCGTCCTGGCCGTGATCCTCATCATTGCCTGCATCCAGATCTTCCGCCAAGTGGAGTACAACTTCTTCGGCATGATCTGTGAAGCCTCCAAGCCGGCCAAGGAGTGGGGTCCCGCAGATCCCCTGGCCCGTCACTCATGGAAGCAATGGCGCTCTGTCTGCCAGGACACGGGCCGGCGGGACTTCACCCTGCGCCGACGCGGCACTCGCGACTACACGCACTCCATCAAAAAGGGGCAGTACTCGGGTGCCCAGAAATACGGCGTCCAGAACGGCGGGCAGACGCAGACACCGATGCACCAGCCCCACTGGAAATCCTCCACCCCGGGCAACAGTTCGCCCAACTACAGCGGCTCCATGTTCGGGGACTCAGCCATCGAGGAGGACATCAGCGTGGACAAGTTTCCGGGCATCACGCAACAGCAGTATGTGCCATTCCAAGCCAATGATGCCAAGCCGATGAGGTACTCTCAGCGGATGCGCCAGACGGCCCAGCCCCAGACCCTGACACGGCTGCCTCCACCGACACCGGCGGGGGGTACCACAGTGGAGAAGCACAGCGAGGTAGTCTACATCCGGCGCCTATCCGATGGAGGCACCGGCTCCGGCCACGCCACCCGCATCGAGATTTCGCCCTCCAACGAATCCATCACATACGGGAACGGCAAGACCAACAACAACTCGGCCTTGGCCATGTCCAGGAATCCGCTGGGCCGTTCCACGGGCTGCCTAGTACCCAGCCAGCCGCCACCACCGCCCAGAGTCCATATCAAGCGGTCGGCCAGCTCAG
The DNA here is from genome assembly GCF_003286085.1 of Drosophila persimilis. NCBI lineage: Eukaryota > Metazoa > Arthropoda > Insecta > Diptera > Drosophilidae > Drosophila > Drosophila persimilis. Next base: position 38,469 of record NW_020825534.1, read on the forward strand.
TGGTCAATGTAAACGGCAAGCTGCCACCGCCGACATCCGCCGCGGCCGGGGATCACATTTGCTGGCGGAAGTTCAACGTCAATCCAGAAGAGTATTCCACGGAACTGTGAACCGAAGGACGGAAGCGCAAGGAGCGCATGGAGAGGAGGAGAAAACGAAGCATTCACATTCAAAAAGACTTGTTGCATCCAAAAGAAACGTATCTGTATCTGTAAGCTGTACGAGTATTGCATCTGAAGCACAGACCTATCGATAAGCTACGAATAACGAATTATGCCCATATGCAAAGTGTATCTTCTAGTTCCGAACTGTACATAGTGAAAGAGCAGAGCATTCCTAGATATAGTTCTACGATCTAGTTCCTTAGCGTAAGTCGAGAAAATTCCGTTGTCATTACCCATCTGGAAAGGAAAGTAGAGGAGGAGTAACTGGAGTAGATCAGCACTGGTCTACACATAGTCTAAGCACTTGATATGTAACCAATTTACCATTATAGCCTACATTTTTTTTTTTGCCTGAACGAGAAGATAATCCTTTTGTTAGTGAGTAATCTGAGTGCCTGAAAACATGAATTATGAATTAATAGCTCTATGTAGAATCCTATACCTAGACTCAGTTCTTAGTTAGTTCTTAGTCTGACACAATATCCTAAGAATCGGAGCAACGCGCCTGGCTGTGTTGCCTTCGATGTTAAGTTAATTGAGAACACAACGATGTCGAAAGCGATCTTATATAATAAATGGTACGTTTAGTAAATTATGATTCTCTGTGTGTCCCATCTTTTGGCATCCCAAATATCAAAGTTCGCGTCCATTAATTGATGCTAAGTTTAGAGCCCAGCCAGCACACTTTTACTTAAATATTTCAGCCATAAATCGGAGGAGAACCAGAATCTTAATTAGCATAAATGCTCGAACATGATCGGTGGTTCGTGTCTGGGTCCTAAGATATATGTTCTTCTGGTTCCTTGCGCTATAAATTTTGGCTAAACAATTGCACATTTTTCTAAACGGCCAACCAGATGTCGGACAAGTGAACTTCCTGCGAATGGCAATTCCAATAGCTCTATAAATGCCGCTTAATATGCAGACTAATTTATGACGATGATCGCAAACGAAACTGTACGACGACAATCGATGGATAGAGCGAGACAGAGCGAGAAAGAGTGAAATTGTTTTCGTGATTCTGGCTGTAATAATTATACGATCTGATTCAGATTTTGCGCTCTAGAAGATATAGTCATCTTCTACGATTCTGCGATTTTAGTTTTTTCGTATCGTCGAAATTGTGGATGCCATAGATTTTCGCCCTTTGTGGGGGCGGAAGTGGGCGGGGCAAAGTTTTGAAATATTTTTGGAGCAGTGACATATCACAGAAGTCTGGATCCAAAACATCGTTGCTCTAGCTCTTATAGTCTTTGAGCATTAGGCGCTGAAGGGGACGGACAGACGGACAGACAGACATAACTCAATCGACTCGGCTATTGATGCTGATCAAGAATATATATACTTTATGGGGTCGGAAACGATTCCTTCTGGACGTTACACACATCCACTTTTCGTATTGTCTACGATATTTTTGCCTGAAACTAATATGGCACCATCCTGAATGATGTCTATTTCTTTGTTTTTTTCCCTCTTTTTAGTGCAGTTGGCTTTAAAGCCATTAAGAAAATTGGTGAAACAGGTCTTCTTTAAATTTATTTGTGCGTAATTGTTAAAAGTTTCACTTTTAAAATTATTCATTAAATAGTATTTCTCCTTACATTCACAAACTTTTTCACTTATAACTAACATTCCATCATTTTGTGAGATGGCTCTTGCATGGTAAAACTTGCAAATATCTTTAATTTGAGGATATTTTATGTAAATGATTATTAAATCTGCATTTCGAATTATTTTAACCGTTGCAATGTCCAGCAGATCAGACAGTTCAACAGGATGTTTTTCATGCTTATTAATGTCCTCTATTTCGTTTTTATTTAAAATTTTTGTATTGAAAATGTTTACTTTTAAGAGGGTTATGGTATCAACTAAATTTAGTAGGTCAAAAGTTATTAATTTTAAACGATGCTTTCTCAGTATCGTTTCTTCATTGAAGATGACATTTTTTAATGAATTTGATAGCAATTCAATTTCGTTGAAAAATTTGGAATTTATTACAAGTTGTTTATTATTATTTTCAGTTAATTCATTTACTTTATTTTGTATTTTCAAAAAGTCGTCATGATCAGGGCTGCCTGCTATCCATTTCCAAATGGTACCTAATTCATTAATTCCCCTTTCATTCCGTTTTGGAACTAATTCTGAAATCATTAATTTTAATAGACTTAAGTCCATTGATATTTCCCACTCATCGTCTGAATTAATTGATTTGTTGACATATTTGGATTCTTTATCAATTATCTCTCTATAAAAACTCAAATTAGTAATATAGAAAAGTTCAGCGTATGTTTCATAAGTGTAAACGTCTCTGTCGTCTTTGAGCAATAGATAGTCACTATGCGTATAGTCAATTACTTCCGAAGTCGTCAAAAGTCAGTATAAGTATATTCGCATACATTTTCTGGAAAAAATATATATTTGATGTTATCTTTATGTATAATTCTGTTTCTATTGTTGATTATAATTTTATTCGGTCGATTTTCCTTAACTACCTGCTTTTTGTATCGGGATTGAAGTTTATTTCTTTCCCCGAATTTCTTTTCATAAACTACTTCTCCTATTTTATAATCTTTTTCTCTTCTTTCTTTGTTATGTAGCTTAAGCATTTTGGTCTGAGCTTCCTTAAGTAATATTGGATTATGTTTGTGTTCTATTTTGTTATACAATATGTCATATGGCATTTGATTGGTCGTTGAATGTATCGTCAGGTTATATTTCAGTGCCGCCCTTATTATTATTTCTGAATAATCTGTTAGATTTAGTTCATCCTTGATGCACCGCGCTATTTCTGTTAGTGTGGAATGTACCCTTTCTACCTGACCATTTGAGGTGCTGTGTCTTCCCAGACATAATGAATAGTTAAGTTACTTCTTTGTATGAATGATCTAAATTGTGCTGAAGTAAAGCTTGGTTCGTTGTCAGTCATTAATGATGTTGCTAACGGAAAGTGTTGCAAAACTTCCATTACCTTATATTCAATGTTTAATTTACTTTGAATTTCCTTGACCACCAAGTATTTGGAATAAGAATCTATACAAGTTATGAATGTTAGGTTTTGGGCATAGTATATGTCTAAGTGTAATTGATCTCCTTCTTTTGATGGAATGGGAGCTTCCCCAATTGGAATTTTTACAGGGTATCTGTGATATTTGTTTTTGTTACAGATCTCACAATTTTTTATATATTCTTTTAATTTTTTGTGCAGGTTTGGCCAATAATACAACTTAGTTATTTGTTTGTAATTTTCGTCTAGTCCTCTATGGGCTCTGCAATGTGTTTCTTCTATAATTATAGCTTTATCTTCTGAATTTACTACATCTTGGAGGAACTTTCTCGTGAAGAGAAATTTATTTATGAAGTTTTCCTTTAGCTTATTTTGGATAAGGTATAAATCTTCTAAAGTGCAGTGTATTCCTGTGGTTAAGTGAGGCTGAATAAATTCTTTTAAAATGATTAGCAGATTGTCAACCGTATCAAATTCAATAATATGTCGGGTATTTTCATAAACTCTTACTAACTCATGAACTGTGAATCTCCCTTGCGCTAATAGTAGCTGCTGTTTAAATTGGTTTAGAGGCTTGCTAGTCTCTTGAATGACGTTTTCAAAACTACTCTCTGCTGAATGCTGAGTATTTATGTCTGATTCTGATTCTGTCTGGTCGACATCACTATCTGTCATATGATTTATTTTAATGCGAGATAAAGCGTCCGCTACTACGTTAGTTGAGCCTGGCTTATAAATGATTTTTGGTGTGAAACTTTCTATGAAGTAATACCAACGTTTCAACATTTGGATGTTGAAATCATAATGTTGTTCTATAGTTTTTGAAAATATTATTATATCGTCCATATAGACGTGACAAGTTTTCCCAACTTGTTCTCTAAGTATATCGTCCATTGCCCTTTGGAAAATTCTGGGAGCGTTCGTCAATCCCATAGGCATTCTTAGAAATTCATATTTGCCGTTATTTATGGAAAAAGATGTTTTTTCAATATCTGATTCCCTCATTAAATCTGATAGAAACCTGACTCTAGATCAATGGCCGAGAAATACTTTGCCTTACCTAAATTGGCAAGGTAATGGTGTTTTCATTAAGTTTCTTAACGTCTATTACTAATCTATGTTTAGGAGTTCCGTCCTCGTTTACTCCCTTCTTTGGTACTACTATTACCGGTGAATTATATGGGCTTTTACTAGGTCTGATTATACCTTCATCTAACATTTTACTTATTTCGTTATTAACGAAATCGTTAACCGAATAAGCGTATGGATACTGCTTGCCATATACCGGTCTATCATGTTCAGTGTTAATCTCTCCTTTTATATCCGTTCTGAACGGTAACTGTAAATTTATATTGGCATGGTCTTCTTCGATGATAGATACCATTTTCTCTCTGAGATTTTCTAAATTGTCCTCTTTGTAGGTTATTGCGTTATACAATTTCATTTTTTTCAATTCAGAATTTGCATAACTTTGTATGTCGGATATTTCTACGACGGCGCGTTCAGGATTTTGGCATCCCAAACTTTTAAATTGTTCATTGTCGGATAATTCAACGACGGATAATTCAATTCACGACAAAGAGTGCGTGCGAGAGAGACAGAAAATCAGTCTGAGCGTGACGTCGGGCGCTGCGTAGCCAGTGCAAATTGATTTGTTTCCTTTCGCTATAAAAATGATCTGATCTGATCCAGATTCAGCAATCTGATAGATATGGTCGTTATCTATGATTCTGCGTTTTTAGTTTTCTCAAATCTGCAATATTGTGGATGCAACAGATTTTCGTCCTTTGTGTGGGCGGAAGGGGGTGGGGCTAAATTTTGAGATATACGTTTTATAGTGAGATCTAACAGAAGTGCGGATACCAAATTTGGTTACTCTAGCTTTAATAGTCTCTGAGATTTGTGAATATCCCCAGATTTGCATCCTTTGCGGGGGCGGAAGGGGGTGTGGCGAAATTTTGAAACAAACTCGTCTCGGTCTGGTATATTAGGAGTGTGGATACCAAATTTGGTTGCTCCAGCTTTTATAGTCTCTGAGATCTAGGCGCTAATGTTTTACTCTAAGCAAAGCCGCATATGCTAAGTGTGTGTTAGAGAGAGACAGGGCGAGAAAAAATGAAATTGTTTTCTTGATGCTGGCTATAATAATAATACGATCCAATTGAGATTTCGCAGTCTAAAAGATATGGTCATTCTCTACGATTCTGCGTTTTTGGTTGTATCGTATCTTTAAAATTGTGGATGCCACAGATTTTCGCCCTTTGTGGGGGCGGAAGTGGGCGGGGCAAAGTTTTGAAATATTTTTGTTGCTCTGGCTCTTATAGTCTTTGAGCATTAGGCGCTGAAGGGGACGGACAGACGGACAGACAGACATGGCTCAATCGACTCGGCTGTTGATGCTGATCAAGAATATATATACTTTATGGTGTCGGAAACGATTCGTTCTGGACGTTACACACATCCACTTTTACCACAAATCTAATATACCCCAATACTCATTTTGAGTATCCGGTATAACGAGGGGGAACGTTGTGAGTTGCTGCGGACACCGCAACTCTACAGTTATACCCGATACTAAGTCAGTATGGCTCTCCTCCGGCAGACGCCGCTAATATTAAACGACACGACAAAGAGTGCGTGCGAGAGAGACAGAAAATCAGTCTGAGCGTGACGTCGGGCGCTGCGTAGCCAATGCAAATTGATTTGTTCCTTTTGGCTATAAAAATTATCTGATCTGATCCAGACTCAGCAATCTGATAGATATGGCCATTCTCTATGATTCTGCGTTTTTAGTTTTCTCGAATCTGCAATATTGTGGATGCAACAGATTCTCGTCCTTTGTGGGGTCGGAAGGGGGTGGGGCGAAATTCTGAGATATACGTTTTATAGTGACATCTTAAAGGAGAGTGTGTACCAAATTTGGTTACTCTAGCCTTAATAGTCTCTGAGATTTGTGGTTGCCTCAGATTTTCGTCCTTTGCGGGGGCGGAAGAGGGTGTGGCGAAATTTTGACACAAAACGGTCAAGGTCCGATATCACAGGAGTGTGGATACCAAATTTGGTTGCTCTAGCTCTTATGGGTTCTGAGATCCTTGAACATATTTTGCAATTGGCAAAACCGACCATGAAACCTGTGTGTTAGAGTGAGACAGAGCGAGAAAGAGTGAAATTGTTTTCGTGATTCTGGCTGTAATAATTATACGATCTGGTTCAGATTTTGCACTCTAGAAGATATAGTCATCTTCTACGATTCTGCGTTTTTAGTTTTTTCGTATCGTCGAAATTGTGGATGCCATAGATTTTCGCCCTTTGTGGGGGCGGAAGTGGGCGGGGCAAAGTTTTGAAATATTTTTGGAGCAGTGACATATCACAGAAGTCTGGATCCAAAACATCGTTGCTCTAGCTCTTATAGTCTTTGAGCATTAGGCGCTGAAGGGGACGGACAGACGGACAGACAGACATAACTCAATCGACTCGGCTATTGATGCTGATCAAGAATATATATACTTTATGGGGTCGGAAACGATTCCTTCTGGACGTTACACACATCCACTTTTCGTATTGTCTACGATATTTTTGCCTGAAACTAATATGGCACCATCCTGAATGATGTCTATTTCTTTGTTTTTTCCCCTTTTTTTAGTGCAGTTGGCTTTAAAGCCATTAAGTAAATTGGTGAAACAGGTCTTCTTTAAATTTATTTGTGCGTAATTGTTAAAAGTTTCACTTTTAAAATTATTCATTAAATAGTATTTCTCCTTACATTCACAAACTTTTTCACTTATAACTAACATTCCATCATTTTGTGAGATGGCTCTTGCATGGTAAAACTTGCAAATATCTTTAATTTGAGGATATTTTATGTAAATGATTATTAAATCTGCATTTCGAATTATTTTAACCGTGGCAATGTCCAGCAGATCAGACAGTTCAACAGGATGTTTTTCATGCTTATTAATGTCCTCTATTTCGTTTTTATTTAAAATTTTTGTATTGAAAATGTTTACTTTTAAGAGGGTTATGGTATCAACTAAATTTAGTAGGTCAAAAGTTATTAATTTTAAACGATGCTTTCTCAGTATCGTTTCTTCATTGAAGATGACATTTTTTAATGAATTTGATAGCAATTCAATTTCGTTGAAAAATTTGGAATTTATTACAAGTTGTTTATTATTATTTTCAGTTAATTCATTTACTTTATTTTGTATTTTCAAAAAGTCGTCATGATCAGGGCTGCCTGCTATCCATTTCCAAATGGTACCTAATTCATTAATTCCCCTTTCATTCCGTTTTGGAACTAATTCTGAAATCATTAATTTTAATAGACTTAAGTCCTTTGATATTTTCCACTCATCGTCTGAGTTAATTGATTTGTTGACATATTTGGATTCTTTATCAATTATCTCTCTATAAAAACTCAAATTAGTAATATGGAAAAGTTCAGCGTATGTTTCATAAGTGTAAACGTCTCTGTCGTCTTTGAGCAATAGATAGTCACTATGCGTATAGTCAATTACTTCCGAAGTCGTCAAAAGTCAGTATAAGTATACTCGCATACATTTTCTGGAAAAAATATATATTTGATGTTATCTTTATGTATAATTCTGTTTCTATTGTTGATTATAATTTTATTCGGTCGATTTTCCTTAACTACCTGCTTTTTGTATCGGGATTGAAGTTTATTTCTTTCCCCGAATTTCTTTTCATAAACTACTTCTCCTATTTTATAATCTTTTTCTCTTCTATCTTTGTTATGTAGCTTAAGCATTTTGGTCTGAGCTTCCTTAAGTAATATTGGATTATGTTTGTGTTCTATTTTGTTATACAATATGTCATATGGCATTTGATTGGTCGTTGAATGTATCGTCAGGTTATATTTCAGTGCCGCCCTTATTATTATTTCTGAATAATCTGTTAGATTTAGTTCATCCTTGATGCACCGCGCTATTTCTGTTAGTGTGGAATGTACCATTTCTACCTGACCATTTGAGGTGCTGTGTCTTCCCAGACATAATGAATAGTTAAGTTACTTCTTTGTATGAATGATCTAAATTGTGCTGAAGTAAAGCTTGGTTCGTTGTCAGTCATTAATGATGTTGCTAACGGAAAGTGTTGCAAAACTTCCATTACCTTATATTCAATGTTTAATTTACTTTGAATTTCCTTGACCACCAAGTATTTGGAATAAGAATCTATACAAGTTATGAATGTTAGGTTTTGGGCATAGTATATGTCTAAGTGTAATTGATCTCCTTCTTTTGCTGGAATGGGAGCTTCCCCAATTGGAATTTTTACAGGGTGTCTGTGATATTTGTTTTTGTTACAGATCTCACAATTTTTTATATATTCTTTTAATTTTTTGTGCAGGTTTGGCCAATAATACAACTTAGTTATTTGTTTGTAATTTTCGTCTAGTCCTCTATGGGCTCTGCAATGTGTTTCTTCTATAATTATAGCTTTATCTTCTGAATTTACTACATCTTGGAGGAACTTTCTCGTGAAGAGAAATTTATTTATGAAGTTTTCCTTTAGCTTATTTTGGATAAGGTATAAATCTTCTAAAGTGCAGTGTATTCCTGTGGTTAAGTGAGGCTGAATAAATTCTTTTAAAATGATTAGCAGATTGTCAACCGTATCAAATTCTTACTAACTCATGAACTGTGAATCTCCCTTGCGCTAATAGTAGCTGCTGTTTAAATTGGTTTAGAGGCTTGCTAGTCTCTTGAATGACGTTTTCAAAACTACTCTCTGCTGAATGCTGAGTATTTATGTCTGATTCTGATTCTGTTTGGTCGACATCACTATCTGTCATATGATTTATTTTAATGCGAGATAAAGCGTCCGCTACTACGTTAGTTGAGCCTGGCTTATAAATGATTTTTGGTGTGAAACTTTCTATGAAGTAATACCAACGTTTCAACATTTGGATTTTTTTTGCGACATTGCAAAGGACAAAGGTTGGTGATCTTTATGTATTTCAATTCCACTCACTCCGTATAAATAATTTCGCAAATTTTTTAATGCCCATACAATAGCTAATAATTCATTTTTATTAGTAGCATATAATTGCTCGGTTTTACTTAAAGTTTTAGAAATAAATGTTATGGGATTCCCATCTTGCGACAAAACTGCACCTATTGCTATGTCCGATGCATCTGTGGTTAATGTGAATTTTTTATTGTAATCTGGTTGTACTAATTCAATATTTGCTATTAAACTGTCCTTTAAATTATTAAATGCTCCAATTGCTGGTTCATCCAGCTGTATTAATGTTTTCTTGGATGCCCTTCGTGAAACTTTCCCATTTACTCCACTCAGATATTTTGTTAATTGTTTGGCAATTGTGGCATAATTTCGGACAAATTTTCTGTAATACCCTGTTAGTCCTAAGAAGCTACGTAGCTCTCTGATATTTTTAGGAATTGGATAGTTTTGTATTGTGGAGATTTTGTCTGTTTCTGTTTTAATGATATTTTGGGAAACAATGTATCCCAGAAATTTGGTTTCCAATTGAAAGAATTTAGACTTTTCTAGGGAAATTTTCATGTTAGCGTTTTGCAATATCTGTATTATATGAATTAGATCTTTATAATGTTGTTCTATAGTTTTTGAAAATATTATTATATCGTCCATATAGACGTGACAAGTTTTCCCAACTTGTTCTCTAAGTATATCGTCCATTGCCCTTTGGAAAATTCTGGGAGCGTTCGTCAATCCCATAGGCATTCTTAGAAATTCATATTTGCCGTTATTTATGGAAAAAGACGTTTTTTCAATATCTGATTCCCTCATTAAATCTGATAGAAACCTGACTCTAGATCAATGGCCGAGAAATACTTTGCCTTACCTAAATTGGCAAGGTAATGGTGTTTTCATTAAGTTTCTTAACGTCTATTACTAATCTATGTTTAGGAGTTCCGTCCTCGTTTACTCCCTTCTTTGGTACTACTATTACCGGTGAATTATATGGGCTTTTACTAGGTCTGATTATACCTTCATCTAACATTTTACTTATTTCGTTATTAACGAAATCGTTAACCGAATAAGCGTATGGATACGGCTTGCCATATACCGGTCTATCATGTTCAGTGTTAATCTCTCCTTTTATATCCGTTCTGAACGGTAACTGTAAATTTATATTGGCATGGTCTTCTTCGATGATAGATACCATTTTCTCTCTGAGATTTTCTAAATTGTCCTCTTTGTAGGTTATTGCGTTATACAATTTCATTTTTTTCAATTCAGAATTTGCATAACTTTGTATGTCGGATATTTCTACGACGGCGCGTTCAGGATTTTGGCATCCCAAACTTTTAAATTGTTCATTGTCGGATAATTCAACGACGGCGTGTTCAGGATTCTTTAATCCAAAACTATTCGAACTTTTAGTGTCGGATAATTCAACGACGGCGTGCTCAGGATATTTTAATCCCAAACTATTAAAACTTTGGATGTCGGATAATTCAACGACGGCGGGTTCAGGATATTTGAATCCCAAACTATTGACGGATAATTCTTCGTCGGCGTGCTCAGGATTTTTTGATCCCAAGCTATATAAACTTCCTTCTATCTTTACTGAATCACTTTTCATTTCTTTTTCTTCTTCAAAATATTTTTTATTATATATTCCTTCAACGGAAGGAACCTTCTATAAAGGCTAATTTGTTTAAAGAAAGGACCTCGTCATATATTAGTTTCTCCTCATTGTCTTTATAACTTAAAATCCCCTTTCCTGTATCAATAACAGCTCAGATTTTCTTTAATAGGTTAAATCCTATTAGTAAATCTGCCTCCATTCCATCTATTTCGTAAAACACTTGTTTTGTGTTGAAAATAGTTATATTATGGAAATATTTAATTATTGAAAACCCATTCACTGTAGCACCTTTCTTATAAATTGATACTTCTTTTTTATTTTCGTAAATTCCCTTTTCTATATAACAGGAAGTTGCTCCCGTATCTATCAAAACTTTTAATTCTCTGTTTATTTTTTTATCTACTCCTTTTAAGTAGGGCAGACCTACTTCGGGGGCTGATCTAAAAAATGATCCTCCTCAATGTTATTTATTCGCATTGCCTTATTAGCCGGTTGTTCCGACGTTTCATTTGGTTTTCGTTTCTGCGCTTGATTTGCGTTAGACTGATTATTCGGTACTACGTTTGCCCTAAAATGCTGAGCCTGGTTATAATTGTTATTATTTCTCCTATAATAACCATTAGTGTTCTCCCGATAATTTCTATTATTATTAATATTATTATTTCCCCTGAATTGATTGCTGTTCTGTCGGTTCTGGATTTGTATCGATTCGTATACATCCATTGGTTCTGGGGCCTGATTTTGTTGTCTACTACCCAAGAAATAGGGTTGTCCCCATGAAATGTTATTCCTCTGAAAATCCCTTTTTTGGTCGAATGGTGAACTATTAGTCCTTGGTTGTCGTTGGTTGAATCTTAAGGTATTGTAATTATTATTCCCTGAATTTCTGGGGCCACTGAATTGGTAGGCAAATTGGGCCCGAATGTTATTTGATTGCAATTCCTGTACCTTTGCCAAGGCATTCGGTAAATCTGGGGGAATCAATGAAAATAGGATTTCTGCAATGCCGCCGTTTAGGCCAGTGACAAAAATGCGTAAGGCATTGTCTCTAATTTTTTTATTTGGTTCTTTGGTGATTTCACTATCCTTTCCGTGAGTCATTATTGTCTTATTTATTAACAGGGCCATTTTCTTGTTAACCTCGTTATAGAAATCTATTATTGAAAGGTTCCCTTGTCGGAGAACGCTTAACTCCTGTTCTATTATGTAAATTGGTCTCTTGTCACTGTAAACAAAGTCAAGTCGTGAAAGTATGGCATCAAAATTTAAAACTGTCCCGTGGTTGGTCAGTGCGTCATGTGCTGGTCCTGTTATTTTGTTTCTCAAAATTGTTAAGGCAATATAATATTGCTTACTTCCTTTCTTATATAATTTCACTGCAGTTTCTGCACCTTCCCTCCATCCTACGTATTGGTTTAATCCACCATTGAAAATTGGTAGGGATTCTATTACTTTTAATGTGGTGTCATCTTTGATTGTCTCATCTATTGTTTCTGCCTGATAATCTGATACCTGATCGGATTTAGTTTCTATTTGTTGTTTCAAATTTACTATTTGCTCCTGTACTTGTGAAATTTGAAGTGCTATCAATTGTTTGACCAGATCTGCAGTGAGATCGGTCCTTGTTTGTGAGTTAATCATTCTTAATTTTTCAAACTCTAAATTTAGTTGATCCACCTTAAATTTTTCTTATATGTTAGTTGATCCACCTTAAATTTTTCTTATATGTTTGTGTTTATAATCTTGACCACCGCTGGACTTAAACCTAATGAACCTGTTGAAAAGGGTCCTGCAGCTTTTACGTAGGATGTCTATTTGTTTTGACCACCAGGGGGGTTTCTTTTTCCCCCTAGGTTTGCTAGAGGGGCATGCTGCCGCGAAGGCTTTGTTGCATGCCTCTGTGAACCTGTTCACTAGGCGATCTAGGTCGTCTTTTGTGTCAGGGCATGATGGTGCTTTGGAGGGGAGTAAGTCCTCCAGGGCTGAGCTATATTTTTCCCAGTTGGCTTTCCTGGGATTAATATAGTCCTTAGGTTTCGGACACTCGAGGGATAGTGTGGTCTCGATGTATCTGTGGTCAGAGAAGGAGTGGTCATCAAGGACTTGCCAACTCTTGACTATGTCTAACAGGTTGGAAGACACTAGGGTGATGTCAATAACCTCCTGTCGATTTTTAATTATAAAAGTGGGGTCGTTGCCCCGATTACAAATAAATAGATTTGAGTTAAGGATGAAGCTGAAAAGTGACTCACCCCTTACATTTGTGTTCGAGCTCCCCCATTGAGTGTGGTGAGCGTTGGCATCGCAACCTATTAATAGGTCTATGTCCGACCTCTCGCTGTCTCTGGCTAGTTTGCGAACAAGGTCGTTGGGGGGATCGTTTCCCTCATGGGCCATGTAGGACGACATCAGCCTTAGATGTGTCCCTTTCAGCTCTAGGCTTGCCGCCGTGTTGTCGCTATCGCTATAATTATGGAGCAGAAAGATATTAAGGTGCTTTCTGGCGAGAATGCAGGTGCGGGTTTTACCTTCATGTTGAGCTACAATTATCTTGTACTCCTTCGACCCTAATCCACAAACCTTGTCTCCCACTATCCAAGGTTCCTGGATCAGGGCTACGTCTGCTCCGCTCTCTTCGAGGCGGAGTATAAGAGCAGCGGATGCTGCTTTACAGTGGTGGAGATTGATCTGAAGGAGCCTCAGGGACATCCTTAGTGTTCTCCACCACTGTAATGTCGGCATCCGGATCGTCCTCGACTTCCTCGTGGCAACACATCGCCTCGAAGTCGCATCTCAGCGTGCCATCGGTGGAGTAGCCCTCTGGGTCTATCTCTGTGTGATCGTCGGGTGCTTCGATCTCCGAGGCAGCGTCCTGCTCGACTGGCTTGTCGACAGGACGTGCCTCGGCCGCCGCATCCGACTTGTAGACCTTTACGGTCACAGAGCTGAACCCAAAATTGAGCTCGCCTTTGGCAGCCTCAATCGGGGCCAGCGACTCTTTGTTGAGGACGACCACCGCCTGGTTTGTGGGGCCCTGTGTCGTCTCAACTTTGACCACCTTCCAATCCGCTGTTGGGAGGTGGGGGTTGCATCTTTGCAGCATTTTTAGGATGCGCTCCGGCTCCTTCATGGAAGCGGGCACCCAGACTCTCGCCCTTGGTCTACTGGGCACTTCGCTCCAGTCTACAGCGACGAGCTTCGCCCCTGGGTAGACTTCCCCGACTTGCGCTACCGCTGCTTTGTACAGCTGTACGGAGCGCTCATCTTCACAGGCTACGATTTTTATGCAGCCCTGGTACCAGCCCATGTCTCTGCAGACGGGGGGGGGGGGGTCCAGGCTGCTTTTCCAACAGCTCGAAGCAGCGGTCGGCCAGTGCCGCTTCCACCCACTTCCACTGGTTCCTAGGGATCCGGGAGTCCACGCTGCCTTTGTCCAGGACGCCAATCAGCGTCCTTTCTCTGGCAATCTGCGCGAACGATGCGTTAGGCAGCACTCTGGAGCGCTTCGGTGTCGGCCTCGGAGTCTCCTGCGAGCGCTGCCTTTTTTGCTGAGGGGCTTCCTTCTTCGGTGCTTCCTTGCCAAAGTTCGGCAGCACCTTCGAGGCCCACTCGACCTTCTTAATCCATTTGTCCGTCGGGCTGGACATCTGGCTTGCGTTCTGCCGACGGAGTATGTTGCCAGCACTCCTTCTGTCGGCATATGTAAAGGATTTGGCTTTGACACTAGTAGATGGTGACTCCTCCTCCTCCACTTTACCAGCAGGCAGAGCAGCCGCAGGATTGCATAGCCACTCTGCCAAGGTATCGGTTTTGGGAGCCAATTCACCACCCACCCCGACACCGGGATGGGACCCCTTTGGGCTCTCCCTAGCATCTTCCGCCGCGCAGGTTTTCCCTGCTGATTTGCGGGTCGGGCCAGGCCTTTGGGCCGCTGCCTTCCCCTGTTTGGGATTGCTCCCTGTTGGCATTTGGGGAGTGCCAGACTCATTTTGTTTGTTTTTAAATTCTTCCATTCTATTCCCACGAGCTGCAGAGAAGGGGTACGGTCCGTCCGGGCAGAGATCCACGTTGCCCGGATAAGGCATACTTAGAACAGGGGGCTGCCAAGTCCCTGAGCTCTCCGTTAACGACTGGGCTAGTTTTATATACCGGGCCCCCAGCCAGGCTGACTCTCGGCACGGGTCGAATAACATTCTTAGTCCGGCCCGGTGTGAGCTGAATGTGGGGGGTTGGGATGTGGGTAGGTAGTGTGTAGGGATAGGGGAGTGTGTGAGCTACTTATACGAGGCGGCACCACAAGCGCATCGTCAGTGTTGCTACTTCGCGAACACCCGCTGGCTGTCCGGGGCTGCTTATTTTCGGTACTCTCCCTAGGGATGTCCGATTATTCGCAGCTGACCTACCTATATGACCTGTATATAGGTAGGTCGTTCGCTATCCGCAACCTGCGACCCGTCCGGTGGCCTCAGCTAGGCCCCCTTTGAGCCACCTCACGAGCTCATCAGACCAGAAATTAATATGTAAATAGTACTAAAATTGTGAATTAATTTGAAGTTGGCGCGTTACATTATGTACGTATAAAGAAGCGCAATCGATAGTATCAATAGTATCGAGCCAAAACGATCTGAATTATGATCACTAGATTTAAGAGATATATACGAAATAAAACGAACGAGCAAGGAACTACATCGAGCGAATTAAGGAAGGTCTGAATTGTGTAGACGGATTCCACTGGAAAACTGTTGGAGGGACTTAGCTCGTACAGTAATGTTTCCATAAATAATGTTATATGTTGCACCTAGTAATAAGAACATAAGTAAAAACGAGGGGGAACGTTGTGAGCCGCGGCAAAGGCCGCGGCTCTACTTTATACCCGGTACTCAGTCAGTATATACGTGAGCTTATGATCTACATACATGTATGTAAGTTATAAAATATATTTTATACATAAACGCCGCTCGAATTAGCTCCCAATTTAATACATTAAATTGGTACCCAGGGAACACCACGGGGAGGCCATCACGATGCAATGGGGTCACTCTAGCCAAAATATAATCTTGGGGACCTACGAATCGACTTGAGCTGCTTTTAAAAGCATTTTTAAGCTCCATATTCCCCAAAAATTAAAAACAGGATTCCAATCCTTTATAAAAAATATCTAAACTAACAAGAATACCTATATACATACATAGAAATGATTAATAATAGAACTATTTCAACCTAAACTTAATTAACAAAATAATAAAACGGATAAAAATGAAAAAGGTTTAACAAAGGTAAAGATTAAAGAATTAATATAATTCAGAATACGGCTAAATAATACAAAATATTAAATATTTACACTAATGCCTGATTACCAAAAAAGTTTAGTCTTCTGCCTCTCTAACATTAACTAAAATTCCACTATGATAACTATAGATAGTCTCAAAGGTGCGCGCGGTGGCCCTGCTATCGGAAATGTTTGAAAACGCCCAGTCAATATGCGTATCGCAATTGGTTGTGGACGAGTTCAAATCTAACAATGACCTACAATTCCTTTCTGAAAGGAATTCATAAATTTTCTTACAGCAACCTGAAAGGGAATGAAGGCATAAATTAAAATCTCCTAACACTACGGAATTTCTATCTAAAAATGGATGCCGTTGAAATAAGACCTCAAATTCTGCTTCGAACTTTCGCAACGGATACGTGGGGGTTCTGTAAATAACAATAAAACCGACAGATTTGTACTTAAACAAAGCATACTCGAACACTGGAGATGCTAAGTTCCCGGAATCCGCATAATATCGATTACTTTCAATAATACTACAATGATTCAAAAGTTCATTCCTAACGAATATTAGAATGCCTCTTTTCGGTCTAGCTCCGCTGGCTACGGACTGGCAATCTAACCGCACTGCTGTGGAAAAGCCAGGAATATTATAAGCTTCATTAGAGTATGTGGAAGCCTCAACGAAGCACAAAATAGAAGATTTGAGCATTAGCTGATCAGAACAGACATCGATAAAATGGCAGTGCAAGCTTTCCGTATTATGGAAGAAAATATTTAATTCGGACGGATTGAGTAAACAATCGAAGTGGGTGTGAAGTAACTTAGCGGAACGCAAGTTCTCCATCTCTTTCGCGACAGGACAGTCCCGCTTGGGTCTCGAAGGAATGAGTGGTCCAACGATATAAAGTCCGTTCGCACTGGTGGCCCTACTACAAGCTACATACAATGCTTCTCTTTGCATATTGGATGAAGTGTGGACGACCACTTTGCTGTATGTTGCTCCCTGACTCTTATGAATAGTTATAGCTTCAGCAGCTACAATCGGAAACTGTTTTCGGTCAATAGTAACTTGTTCATTTTGATGGTATTGAAAACTTTTTGTAGTTTTCTGAACTGGGGTCCAAGAAGATTCGTTACTATGGCTGCGCTTTGACCGTGCGTTAACTCCTACGCTTTCCTCGAGAAAATGTATCCAAAGAAGTTCGGGAGTATTGGATGAGCTGAGATCTATCTGCATTAAAACACCAGTGGCTCCGTTAACAAGACCATCTGATGTATCTACATTGACTGTCATCATATATTTAGCCGTGGTTTTGAGAACCAATGAAGTGCACAAGCCTTGTGTATTCGAAGTTTTGAAACTCTTAACAGAGTCCAGATATTTTGTTTTGATGTCTGGGTTAAGATGCTCGGCTTTGATGGAGTCTAAAGCTATTGAAGTATATTCTGCAGTCATAATCGATGATAGCTTCTCCTTATTGTACTTATCTGTCTCGCTATTGCTATAAAATAAGTGGATCGCATCTCTTGGTGCTTCACTGCCGTGAACTATTCGGTCCCTAAGCAATTGAATATCTTCTGACGTCATTACGGCCGATGCCATGTTATTTAGTGCGGTTTCAAAAGGTTGGTCATCTCGCTGTCGCATTATCTCTGTAAGTTCGAAAAACTTGAAGCCATCCCAGAGACTAGAGCCAACTATCGCACTGTATGGATTATGCGCCCCTGATGAGGATTTGAATATCCAACGATCACCTACTGGACATAACTGCCTTAGATCGCCAAACACGATAACAGAAATGCCACCGAAAGGACTCTCGGGCCTTGAAAATATTTGTTTTAGACGCATATCCAAATATGAAAACATTTTTTCACCGACCATAGAAATTTCGTCAATTATAAGAATTTTAAGATCAATAAATCTTGAACGCAAGGTATTTAACAAATCTGGACCCAATTGTTTAAAAGCATGGTTGGATTGATTGAGAGGTAAAGAAAACATTGAGTGAAGTGTGGCACCTCCAATACCAAATGCAGCTTTTCCTGTGGGAGCACACAGCAGAACTTTAACAGTTTCTGGGTTAGATCCTGGTCTACGATTAAACTCCTGGGAAATGGTCTGAAAAATGGTAGATATGGTTCTACTCTTGCCGACGCCTGCGCCGCCACCTACAAACTCATAAAAAACTGCCTTATTTCTCACATTATGCAGAACATGGGTGAGATAGGGTTTTTGCTTCAAATTAAGCGATCTAATCAAATTAGCTAAAATATTAAGGGAAACAATAGGAGGAAGCTTAATTAGTCGAATACTTCTATCTTGATCCGCTGCCTGGTCATTCAAGTTCAGAACATTTATCTGGGAACTTATTTCTGGAATCGCTAAAGCCCTAAACTCCTCAGCAATTGCCTCATCAACTACCTCTTCACCTTCCTCCCTATTCTCTTGGGCTTCCATGGCCCTCCTAAGCGCGTCTTCCAAATCTCCTAATGCATTGAATTTTTGGAAATTTGAATTTACCAACTCCTGATGATTATTATAAAGATCCTCGCAATTTACGCTCACTAAATCTTTCTCTTCATCTCTCCACGGATAAAACAGCATAGCTAATGCTCTAAAATAGTTTGACCTATCTGTATTTATATTAAACCTCATATATTTTAAAATGGACGGCTTAGTTCTTTCCCTAATAAAACCACTATTATCGCGGAGAGGGATAAAAACTTCTACTTGTGCCTCATTTTCTTCGTCCTCTTCATCATCTCTATTTTTCCAGGTTCTTTTCCCGTTTTTAGAAAATTCATAATTTGCTGCAAAATCGGCTAGACACAGGCCCTCAAGATCAGTTGGTCTTTGTTCATACCGCTCCAGCAATCCTTTGACGAATATGTCAGTGGACTCCTGATGCATATTTTGTAGGATGCTTGTGGATTTGAGCATTCGAACTCGTTGCTCTGGAGGGAAAGTATTTACTTGAACACATTTGTTGCTAGTTCCGGACAACGGAATTCCTAGACAACAATATACGGCTTCCTGAGCAGATATCTCAGTGCCAGAAATAAATTTGTGACCAATATGCTGTAGCTTTTGTCTAATCGTGTAATTGCCCCCTTGAACTTCTTTTGCCGCCTCGCGCATAAGCTTTGAAATACCCCTTTCGGTTTTATTTACATAATTTATTATATAGCTACAGCATGCATAAGGGTCCAAAATGTATTGGATATCCATATTGGCCCTTTGCATTGAAATGATGTGTTTATTATAAGCATTAATGCAAATTTCAGCAAATGACCTTTTTAGAAAAATGTGTGGTTTCTTTAAACCAGAAGAAATTGCATATTTGTAGTCCTCGTAATTGAGGCTCACTTGTTCGTGCGAAAGAAAGTTCTCAAATATGCTCAAGTGATCAATCATATCAGAGGATTGATCAGAATTCAGTAGGTCTTGAATTTTCTTATAATTTCCTTGGTGAAAATCAAGGTTTGGAGTTTCCTCCGGCAGTGGACTCAATATCTCCGTTTGGGGCATTGGAGGGTATGGAATACCGAATCTACAAACTTTTTTTCCACTTTTATTGGCTTTTTTAAGACATGACATGTCCTTATGCCGATGCTTTTGGTATTCAACATACGGAGCTAATTCAGAGTCTGTGACATCTACTGTAATATGTTTGTTAATGAAGGCTATAACTGTTGAAATTGACTCTGTACTGGTTAAGTCCACTGCTGGGGCATCTTTCAGCCAAAACATGCCGTGAATATGGGGGGAACCTCTTTGTTGGAATTCAACACGCCAATAATATTTGATGACGAAGTTTTCCCCGAAAATGCCCTCCCGATTCCTCATAACTTTTAAAATCTCGCGATACCTATAATCGAAATACCTAGCACAAGTAACTGGATCTGCCCTGATAAGACGCTCCTTTTCGGTGTAGGGTAGATTCACTGCTTCTTCTTCGCTAATGATCTCCCTATCTACGTTTTTTTTGAGCTAAACAAGCAACTCTGGCCACCGCGTTTCAGCAGCAGACAGAGTAATGAAAAAAGTCGGCAGGCCGAACTGACGAATCATGGCCATAACCTTCTTCTTTTCATCCTCCCAGTGAGCCGGAGACGATCGAATATCGCGAAGAACCCTATATCCCTCATCGTGGTTAATAAGCCCCCCTATGAAATTCTCATTAAGAGCGTTAGCTGCCGTTACTGCACTGGAAGTGCTCCGCTTACGTAAGCAGATTGAAATATTATTTCGAATCTTAATGAGTTCTAACTTCTTATAATTGAAGAATAGTTTGTCAGTTCTACAACCTCTCCTATCTACATTTCGAAGCTCTGATCTAACAATGGTTGTAAAACTTTGCGAAGATTGTCTTTTGACGCCTGCATAAATTGTGGGAAAGGATAACTCTTCCGAGTCAATGTCTAGAATCATGTCGAGAGGTCGTTGGCCTTGACCTGGTGCGATTTTGATAATCCTATCATCAAATGGTATGTTGTTTTCAAGCAGAGTTTCCTGACCTCCAGGGTTGAGCTCTTCGGCTTCTACTTCCTCGTCGGGATGGGCCGGCTCCGTATCTACATTCCTATCTCTATTCTGCATACTTTCTAAAAAGGCTGCGTCTGCTTGAGATGCTACGAATGGAACAATATCGGATGTGAAACCAGAGATCCATTGCTCGTTAACTACAACATTATGCTTTTTATACAAATCTGTGGTAACTAAATAACGAAGTGCTTCAAAAATTTTGGAAGGTCTAATGGTTTCAGCCATGAAAGCATGAAGATACTCTTTTCTGCGTTTGAGGTGGAGCTGAATTACCTGGGCTTCATGGAAAGCTCGTGGAAGCTCCTTCACGATATCGCTTACCGAAATAGGGCATTTTGACCTCGCCCCCCAGGCAATATAGGCTTAATTATCATAAATGGAAGTCGAGGAGAAATCAGTCGTTCCTCTAATGGAGTAAGCCCCTTTAAGCAGTCGGGCAGCATGGGGAAATCTAATTCATTGAAGAAAAGCTTAGGCTTTATACGCCTTTTAATGTTGCTATGACATGTTCTGCAGAATTTTAATGTTGGGCAATCAGAAGGGAATTCTAAAAGGCTTTCAAGAGCGAAAATTTCACCACTAAACTCGCAATCACTTTCTAAAAGGACGCGAGGAATCTTACAAATTTGTTTGGGGAACCACAGGCCTTTGCAAGAAAGGCAAACCTGATCAGGACCCAGCTTTACATTCCTGTTATAAACTACTTTCAGAGCTTCTAGGCCACTAAGCCTGATTCTGGGTTCTATCTGAGCCCTATCTTCCTGGGAGATATTTGCTCGTTCCTGCTGCATTCGGGAGGCGTTTCTTAAATTTTGCTCAACTCTATTGCTGCTATCGCTCCTATATTGGCTAACTCTTTGACTAGCCGTTCTGGCAGCGTCAATTTCTAACTGTCGTGCTGCGGCACGAGCAGTTTGGCGTGCCAGAGTGTCTCGCGCTCGCGAGATACGCCTACGATCTACTAAGCTCCTTTCTTGTACCCTGCGAACTCTATCCTGCTCTCTTTCTAACATACGTCTCCTTTCATTATTTAAACGTATGCGTTGTCGCCTTTCTGTATTCCGTTCTTGCTCTCTTGTCCTATAGTCCAAGTCCTGTCGACGTCTGGACCGACGCACAGTATCGGCCACTTGCTCCTCGTGTCTAATCTGTGCGTCTGTTCTTCTAACTATATGTTCTACAGTATTCTGCTCCTGCTCTCTTGTCCTATAGTCAGGGTCCTGTCTCCGTCTGGACCGACGCACAGTATCGGCCACTTGCTCCTCGTGTCTAATCTGTACGTCTGTTCTTCTAACTATATGTTCTACAGTATTCTGCTCCTGCTCTCTTGTCCTATAGTCAGGGTCCTGTCTCCGTCTGGACCGACGCACAGTATCGGCCACTTGCTCCTCGTGTCTAATCTGCGCGTCTGTTCTTCTAACTATATGTTCTACAGTATTCTGCTCCTGCTCTCTTGTCCTATAGTCAGGGTCCTGTCTCCGTCTGGACCGACGCACAGTATCGGCCACTTGCTCCTCGTGTCTAATCTGTACGTCTGTTCTTCTAACTATATGTTCTACAGTATTCTGCTCCTGCTCTCTTGTCCTATAGTCAGGGTCCTGTCTCCGTCTGGACCGACGCACAGTATCGGCCACTTGCTCCTCGTGTCTAATCTGTGCGTCTGTTCTTCTAACTATATGTTCTACAGTGTTCTGTTCCTGCTCTCTTGTCCTATAGTCAGGGTCCTCTCTCCGTCTGGACCGACGCACAGTATCGGCCACTTGCTCCTCGTGTCTAATCTGTGCGTCTGTTCTTCTAACTATATGTTCTACAGTGTTCTGTTCCTGCTCTCTTGTCCTATAGTCAGGGTCCTCTCTCCGTCTGGACCGACGCACAGTATCGGCCACTTGCTCCTCGTGTCTAATCTGTGCGTCTGTTCTTCTAACTATATGTTCTACAGTATTCTGCTCCTGCTCTCTTGTCCTATAGTCAGGGTCCTGTCTCCGTCTGGACCGACGCACAGTATCGGCCACTTGCTCCTCGTGTCTAATCTGTGCGTCTGTTCTTCTAACTATATGTTCTACAGTATTCTGCTCCTGCTCTCTTGTCCTATAGTCAGGATCCTGTCGCCGTCTGGACCGACGCACAGTATCGGCCACTTGCTCCTCGTGTCTAATCTGTGCGTCTGTTCTTCTAACTATATGCTCTCCTGTATTGTGTTCTTGCTCACGCGCCCTATAGCCCGAGTCTTGTCTTCGTCTAGACCGACGAGCAGTATCGGCCACTTGCTCCTGACGTCTAATGCTAGAGTCTGTTCGTCTCAGTACATGTTCTGCGGTATTTTGTGCTTGCTCTGTAGCCCTATACCTTTGGCTCCTTCTGCGTTTGAACCGACGCTCAGTGTTGACCACTTGCCCCTGTCGTGTTCTCAATTCTACTCTTTCTTCTATATTCTCTACATGTTGGTTCCGTAAACGTACGGACTGACGCACGGACACTTGTCGTTTATTCTGTTCATTTATGCCATCACTATTGCCTACAGTATTCTCTACCTGTTCACCAGGGATGGCTGCCTGCTCTTCCTGACCTACACCGGAAACCTGCCAAGCAGTCTCTTGATTTGGTCCCTCCGTCTCTAGCTCTTGGTTTCTAACTGGTTCAACAAACTCAGGGTCTGCATCTATTACATTTTCAACAATTTCTAAATTTTCTAAATTTTCTGAATTTCTATCTCTATTAGATCTGTATCTTAATTTGTCTCTGAGACAGCTGCAAAGCAGATATCTTATTCTTACGAGGCATGATGAAATGTATGTAAAATATAATTAAATAAAAAAAAATAAGAAAAACTATATAGTAAATATATAATATATATATGTATATAATAATAATAATAATTATAATAATTATAATAATATATAATATAATATAATATAATATATAATATATATATATATATATATATATATATATATATATATAGTGACATATCCATAATTCCCCACATCCCATACACATTATGTTTATGTACAATTCATCCACCCCATCCACACAAGTAACAGGACCCCACTCAAGAATCAATAACTGTTTCTTCCCATACTCCAAGCTAGGGCCCCCCATAATATAAACAATGGACCACATTGTTTCAGCAACATTAGAATCACGCCACTCTCGAGAAATCGATTCTTTAGAATCACGCCACTCATGAGGACCAATCAAAGCTAGACATAAAACCAAGGAGTATCACATTCCTAGCTCCGTCATGTAATGCAACACCGATCGCCAGCAGTGGATGCCTTTCATCAAAGCCGACGCATCCCCAAATATCGATCCAGGCACGTACGCCACCGACACGAAGATGCAGCCGAGGAAAGCAACGCCCGAAGCCAGAGTCGGGAGTTCCAAGAGAAGGGCTCATGGAAACTAGCCAGCAGCAGAGAGATCAGTTCCGTTTGAGACAAGCAGACCGAAAGTCAAGTCGGGGAATTCATTTAAATCTTGTGACATAAAGATATTTAAGTTTGTAAAATAAAAGTATTTTTTTAAAAACTTAAAATCGAGTTGCGGATATTTAACTGGCGCAGTCGGTAGGATTCATTTAAATCTTGTGACATAAGGATATTTAAGTTTGTAAAATAAAAGTATTTTTTAAAAACTTAAAATCGAGTTGCTGATATTTAACTGGCGCAGTCGGTAGGATTTCGTTTAAAATTAACACCTATATTTCGGTAATGGTCAGCTTGTGTAATTTATAATTACTGTGATCACGTAATCCCGGAATTGTTAATAAAATTGTGAAATCCGCCAAAGAACCTATGTGCTGCAAGCACATACGATTTGCAAAACTAATTTAAGTGAACTGAAGTAAGCGGAGATAGTGAATCACCAAGGACAGTGAAACACTTAATACAAAATCAAAAAAAACTTACAAGTGAACCAAAATAAAGTTAAAAACTACAACAAAACAAAACCCAATCAACACCAACAACATGGCGTTACCACCACTATCATTGAGCGAAATCCACTTGAACCAGGCACTGCTGTCGATCCGACAAATACCTGCCTATGACGGTTCATCTGGACAGCTAAGCTCATTTATCAAACGAATCGAATATGTATGCGGATTATATCCAACTGAAGATCTTCGCCAACAAAGGATCCTATTTGGAGCGACCGAGATCCAACTGTCAGGAGAGGCACAACGCATATCGCAAATGACACAACCCAACACGTGGCTCGAACTGAAGACGGCGCTGATCAACGAGTTCAAAACTCACACACCATATGAAGAACTCTTACGACAACTATACACCACCAGATTCAACGGCAGTCTTCGTAAGTTTATAGAAGAATTAGAGATAAAAGCATTATTAATAAACAATAAGCTAAACTTAGAAAACATACCAGAAAATAATGTCATTTATAAAAACGCTTTGAACAACACAATTAAAGATGTCATTACTCGAAAACTTCCTGACAGAATGTTCATGACCTTAGCAAGAAAAGATATTACCACATTGTCTAATCTTAAGAAGGCAGCACAAGAAGAAGGATTGTACGAATCTAGTACAACAGATGCAGGTACAAATAAAGATCAATCGAAATCGTCTCAATCAAATCGAAAGAATGTTGGAAACTATTATCCAAATTATAATACTACTAACTATCACAATCAAACTCAGAGTTCATCTGGAACAGGTCAGACGAATCGAACAAATCAAAATCAAAATTCCCAAAATCCTGGATTATACAATGAGTTCAAAAATTCCTTGAATCAAGGTAGGGCTCAGAATCCATTCAATCAGCAAATATTTCAAAACCAAGCTAGTGGGAGTGGACCCAACCAACCTACTAAAAGAGGGAGGGAGAGCCAGAGTGGCCAAACGAAGATGGACGTAAATTTTCATCAAGCCGCCTCGGAAGAAACCGAGGAGGACCCTATATAAACATTACCATTAATAAAAGAATATTAAGGTGTATCGCTGACTCGGGATCATCGATCAACATCATGAAAGAAAATTACACAGATTCCGAGATAAAAGACGATAACCTTACGGTCCATACCATCAATGGACCTGTCCGTTTAACTAAGAGTATAATGAGGAATGCGAACAAAACATGTCCGTCCGAACAAAAGTTCTACATACATAACTTTTCCGAAAATTATGATATTTTATTAGGAAGAGAATACTTGATGGCAAGTAAAGCCGTCATCGATTACAGAAATGACACTGTAACACTAGGAGCTAGGTCGTACCCAATCATTCAGAGTGGAGAAGCTGTTGAAGCCGGCAAGACCGCACAGAAGTGCACTGATCCCTCTACAAAAGAAGAGAAGATCGCACCTAAGTGCCTTGACCCATCTCCAGAGGGAGATCAATACTTCGCTTCCGCTCTAGACAGTGAATTAAGGGAATGTAATCAATTAAGATTGGAACACTTAAACGACGAAGAGAGGGAAGAGTTAAAGAAGGTCTTATATGAGTTTAAGGATGTGCAGTACAGAGAAGGTGACAATTTGACTTTCACAAGTACAATCAAGCACGAGATCAAAACTCAACATGAAGACCCGGTCTACAGACGACCATACAAATATGCCCAGATACATGATCAGGAGGTAAACCAGCAAATCAAAGATATGATCAGGCAGGGAATAATTCGAAAGTCGAATTCTCCTTACTGCTCGCCCATATCTATGATTCCGAAGAAGATAGATGCTTCAGGAAAGCAAAAATATCGAATGGTAGTAGACTATAGAAGTCTAAATGAAATAACAGTTAAGGACAAATTCCCAACTCCAAGAATGGATGAAATCCTAGACAAACTAGGTAAATGTCAGTATTTTACGACAATCGATTTAGCAAAAGGTTTCCATCAAATACCCATGGAACCTAGCTCAATCCCCAAAACTGCGTTCTCCACTAAGCATGGACATTACGAGTTCACTCGTATGCCCTTTGGGCTAACCACTGCCCCAGCTACCTTCCAAAGATGTATGAACAATCTGCTAGAAGAGTTAATCTTCAAAGATTGCTTTGTATACTTAGATGACATCATTATATTTTCCACTTCATTGGAAGAACACTTGTTGTCACTAAGGAGAGTATTTGGAAAGTTGAGAGACGCCAACTTGAAGCTACAAATGGATAAATGTGAATTCATGAAAAAGGAAACTGAATTCCTAGGTCATGTAGTCACTACTGAAGGAATAGTACCAAATCCAGTCAAAATCTCTGCCATTGTCAAATTTCCAATACCAGAAACGACTAAACAAATAAAGTCATTCTTAGGTCTGTGCGGGTTCTACAGGAAATTCATTCCTAATTTTGCAAACATAGCAAAACCCATGACACTCAAACTAAAGAAAGGAGTTGTCATAGACCCCAAGGAAGAAAAGTACGTCGAGGCATTTGAGAGACTAAAAGTACTCATCACCTCAGACCCTATCCTTGCGTTCCCAGACTTTGACAAAATGTTCACGGTAACAACCGACGCTAGTAACATAGCATTGGGAGCGGTTTTGTCACAAGAACACAAACCGATCTGCTACGCTAGCAGAACCCTAAATGAACATGAAATAAACTATTCAGCCATCGAAAAGGAATTATTAGCGATCGTATGGGCAACCAAGTATTTCCGTTCATACCTGTTCGGTAGAACATTCGAGATACAAAGCGATCATAAACCCTTGATTTGGTTGAACAACCTCAAGGAGCCAAATATGAAATTACAAAGGTGGAAAATAAAACTGAATGAGTTTGATTTTAAAATGAAATATCTACCAGGCAAAGAAAATCATGTAGCTGATGCCTTATCAAGGGTAAAGATTAATGAAAATCTCCTGGGAGAAGCTTCCAATAGCGTTGGTGCAACTGTACATAGCGCACAGGAAGACAATCTAAATCACATTGCTATCACGGAAAGACCAATTAACTATTACAATCGGCAAATTGAGCTAATAAAAGGCAATGAAGATAAGGTAGAAACAATTCGTTATTTTCACAAGCTAATCATCAAGATCACGTATAAGGAAATGACTAACACCTTAGCGAAGGATATAATAAAGGAATATCTATGCACCAAAAAGAGCGCATTATATTTCCATAACGAAACAGATTTTCCTCCATTCCAAAAAGCCTATTTAGAAATCATTAATTCTAACAATATAACCAAAGCTATTAAATCAAGCACGAAACTCCTAGATATTCAGAATTACGCTGAATTTAAAGAAACCATATTAAAGAATCATAAAGGCTTACTCCATCCAGGGATAGAGAAAACCGTCAATTGGTTTAGGGGAAAATACTATTACCCGGATTATCAAAAACTAATCCAAAACATCATAAACGAATGTCCTACTTGTAATATTGCCAAAACAGAGCATAGAAATACGAAGTTGGCATTCGAAACTACACCGGAAATACTGAACATCAGAGAGAAATACGTCATGGATTTCTATATGGTTGGTAACCAACAGTTCCTATCATGTATTGACGTATACTCGAAGTTTGCCACTCTTGTAGAAGTAAAAAGTCGTGACTGGTTAGAAGCAAAAAGAGCCATCATGAAAGTTTTTAACGAGATGGGCAAACCAATTGAAATCAAAGCCGATAAAGATTCAGCTTTTATGTGCACAGCATTGCAAGCATGGCTGAATGCGGAAAACGTCAAAATAGAGATCACTTCCAGCAAAAATGGAATATCTGACGTAGAAAGATTTCATAAAACAGTAAATGAAAAATTAAGAATAATATCTAGCGAGGATAACACAGAAGATAGATTCACGAAGTTTGAATTAATTCTTTATACTTATAATCATAAAACCAAACATAATACAACAAATAGGACACCAGCTGATATATTCATTTATGCAGGCTCACCTGATTATGACACACAACTAAATAAAGTGAATAAAATCACTCAATTAAATAAAAACCGCATAGAGTATGAAGTAGATACCCGCTATAAACTATCACCTCTAGTTAAGTCTAAGGTAACAAATCCTTTCAAAAGGACGGGTGAAATTAGACAGGTAGATGAAAAACATTATGAAGAAAAGAATAGGGGTAGGAAAATAACTCATTATAAATCAAAATTCAAGAAAAAGAAGAAATCTAATAGAAGCAAATATAATAATTCCAGAGAAACCGAGGAAGTTAATGGAATCAGCAAATAGAAATTTTGATATTCAATCTACAACATTTCACAGAATATATCGAAGATATAGAACTAGGTATGCAATTAACTAGGCTCGGTATATTTAATCCAAAATTATTAAAACAAGACTACCTGGAACAAATAAATTCTGAGAAAATACTAAATATAAAAACCTCCACATGGCTAAAATCCGATACCAACGAAATTCTAATAATTTCCAACATTCCCAAAGACATTACAAAAGTACCAATCTATAAAATCGTTCCGTATCCAGACGAATTAAATAACATGTTAACAGATATGACATACGACAAGTACTACATAAAAAATGAAGAAGTATTTGTTAAAGAAACTAGATTGAAAACCAATGACAATTGTATAAAAGGAATTTTAATGCAAACTCCCACTAAATGTCCATATTCCAAAACATTTCAAAACTTTCAAATAAACTTTATTGAACCCAATATACTAATCACGTGGAATCTTCCAAAAACAACGCTAAATCAGAATTGTGTAAACCAAGAAATCATAGCGGAAGGAAATACCATTATAAAAATCTACAACTGTTCAATCCAATTAAATGAATTTACAATATCAAACAAAATGTTAGATTTTGCCCAGAATGTTTATGTCAACAACAACATAACTAAAATAAAACCACTGTCGTATGTCCAAACTAATGAAATAATTATGCAATACACCACATATAGTAACCTATTACAAATAAGTCTACTAATTTTATTTGTCATAATTATATTAGTACTACTAAGTTATGTAGCTGTTAAATTTACGAAAACTTCTAAAAGAGTCACGGTTAAATGTATAAACCCTATAATAGAAGCAGAAGAGGAACCAACCTCAGCCACCGCACTTGACACCCCGTCACTATACCCGAGGGTAATCGCCTAGGGACAGGCTAATAACAAACGTTGGGGGAGTGACATATCCATAATTCCCCACATCCCATACACATTATGTTTATGTACAATTCATCCACCCCATCCACACAAGTAACAGGACCCCACTCAAGAATCAATAACTGTTTCTTCCCATACTCCAAGCTAGGGCCCCCCATAATATAAACAATGGACCACATTGTTTCAGCAACATTAGAATCACGCCACTCTCGAGAAATCGATTCTTTAGAATCACGCCACTCATGAGGACCAATCAAAGCTAGACATAAAACCAAGGAGTATCACATTCCTAGCTCCGTCATGTAATGCAACACCGATCGCCAGCAGTGGATGCCTTTCATCAAAGCCGACGCATCCCCAAATATCGATCCAGGCACGTACGCCACCGACACGAAGATGCAGCCGAGGAAAGCAACGCCCGAAGCCAGAGTCGGGAGTTCCAAGAGAAGGGCTCATGGAAACTAGCCAGCAGCAGAGAGATCAGTTCCGTTTGAGACAAGCAGACCGAAAGTCAAGTCGGGGAATTCATTTAAATCTTGTGACATAAAGATATTTAAGTTTGTAAAATAAAAGTATTTTTTTAAAAACTTAAAATCGAGTTGCGGATATTTAACTATATATATGTAATATATTGTTATATTATATTATATATACAATATAATAAATAATAATAATATAACTAATAATGAAATATAATAAATAATATTAAATAATAATATTATAAAACTATAATTATATAGATATATATTATATAATATTATATATTATATAATATTATATATAATTAATGTAAATTAACTTTTAACTTCCCAAAGCGTCAGCAATCGGTGGCAGCGACGTCCCCTGGCGAGAGCAGCAGCGACGTCCGTCCTCAGCCGCTATGCAGGCAGCGACGTCCGGCCTCAGCCTCCAGTGACGCCAGCAGAGGCACCGAAAAGCGCGCGAAGCAACGACGAAAGTTAGAAACTGTTATTAGTTTCTAACTAACGATCGGCGCAGAAAAACTAAGGCCCTATACCTTAATAAGCAAGCACTACTTTTATTTAATAAGTTAAAAGCTAAACTAGTTTGAATGGGTTTAATTCGAAATCGGTAATCGGTAAAAAGTCTCTATCGCTCTGCCTGGCTCGATATCAACTGGTCCCACCGAAAAACGGCCTATTGAGATTTCGCGGTCTTTTTACGAGTGAGTCACTCAAGAAAGAGAGAACGGAGTCAAAGCATGCGGAAAGAGTCTTACATGGTGAATGCACGAATAAGGTGGCGTATGATAATCGCCGAAAGACAGCAAGTGTGGTTATGACGTCATCTTGTTAATTAAGATACTTGCATCCATATGTAAATGTGTAAGGATGTGAACAGACAGTTGAGAGAACTCTTTTCCGAGTGGGGCAGAGAAGCATGCGGAAAAAAACGGACAATTCAATTCATGTTTTCCAAATAGACATACAAGGTGAATTCACCAATAAGGTGCAGTATGATAATCGCTAAAAGAGAGCAGCTGTGGTGATGACGTCACCTTGTTAGACATTTTCAGCTTTTGTATGTATGGACATTTGCTCTATTGAGAGAACACTTGCTGTGTGGGATAGAGAACTGAGAGAATAACTCAAATAACGCAAAAAAATGGAGCGGCTTTTTTCTCATTTCTTCCATACGCATATTTGGAGTGAAAACATTTTCGTGTCCCCCTCCCTTACTGTAACGGTTAACAAATTGTTTACCAATTGCCTGGGCCTGGGTGATGCTCTCTCCCTCTTTTTGGCTTGCGGAAAGAGTGAGAGAGCCCCTGGTGTTTAGATTTCGCGGTTTTTTTACAGACAATTCTCATTCTTTCTATAGGCATTTATATCAGTTTCACACTTGCATTCGCTGGTCCCCCTTCCACTCCCTAACCATAACGGCTCATTCAAACAGCTGCATATACACATACTATATAATGTTTATTTATTTATTTACATATTTATGTTCATTGCTCTTGCTCTTCCTCTTTGGACAAGTGATATTGCTGGGCATGCTGTGTGTCTCTCTCTATTTAGTCTCTTTGTAGGCAAATGGACAGATTGATTTGTTAATGTGGGAGGGGGTGATTGAACTGAGACATGGACAAGCAGACACCGCGGTGCGCTTGTTTGAAGAGAGAGGGGCATCGGGCATAGCTGCGTAGCCACTGGCAATTGTTTTGCTCCTTTTGGCTATAAAAATGATCCGATCTGATCCAGATTCAGCAATCTCATAGATACGGTAATTCTCTATGATTGTGCCTTTTTAGTTTTTTCGTATCTTCAAAATTGTGGATGCCACAGATTTTCGTCCTTTGTGGGGGCGGAAGGGGGTGGGACGAAATTTCGAGATATACGTTTTATAGTGAGATCTAACAGAAGTGCGGATACCAAATTTGGTTACTCTAGCCTTAATAGTCTCTGAGATTTGTGAATATCCCCAGATTTGCATCCTTTGCGGGGGCGGAAGGGGGTGTGGCGAAATTTTGAAACAAACTCGTCTCGGTCCGATATATTAGGAGTATGGATACCAAATTTGGTTGCTCTAGCTTTTATAGTCTCTGAGATCTAGGCGCTAATGTTTTACTCTAAGCAAAGCCGCCTATGCTACGTGTGTGTTAGAGAGAGACAGGGCGAGAAAAAATGAAATTGTTTTCTTGATGCTGGCTATAATAATAATACGATCCAATTCAGATTCTGCAGTCTAAAAGATATGGTCATTCTCTACGATTCTGCGTTTTTGGTTTTCTCGTATCTTTAAAATTGTGGATGCCACAGATTTTCGCCCTTTGTGGGGGCGGAAGTGGGCGGGGCAAAGTTTTGAAATATTTTTGTAGCAGTGACATATCACAGAGGTCCGAATACAAAATTTCGTTGCTCTAGCTCTTATAGTCTTTGAGCACTCGGCGCTAATAGGGACGGACAGACGGACAGACAGACAGGGCTCAATCGACTCGGCTATTGATGCTGATCAAGAATATATATACTTTATGGGGTCGGAAACGATTCCTTCTGGACGTTACACACATCCACTTTTACCACAAATCTAATATACCCCTATACTCTTCGAGTAACTTAGCGGAACGCAAGTTCTCCATCTCTTTCGCGACAGGACAGTCCCGCTTGGGTCTCGAAGGAATGAGTGGTCCAACGATATAAAGTCCGTTCGCACTGGTGGCCCTACTACAAGCTACATACAATGCTTCTCTTTGCATATTGGATGAAGTGTGGACGACCACTTTGCTGTATGTTGCTCCCTGACTCTTATGAATAGTTATAGCTTCAGCAGCTACAATCGCAAACTGTTTTCGGTCAATAGTAACTTGTTCATTTTGATGGTATTGAAAACTTTTTGTAGTTTTCTGAACTGGGGTCCAAGAAGATTCGTTACTATGGCTGCGCTTTGACCGTGCGTTAACTCCTACGCTTTCCTCGAGAAAATGTATCCAAAGAAGTTCGGGAGTATTGGATGAGCTGAGATCTATCTGCATTAAAACACCAGTGGCTCCGTTAACAAGACCATCTGATGTATCTACATTGACTGTCATCATATATTTAGCCGTGGTTTTGAGAACCAATGAAGTGCACAAGCCTTGTGTATTCGAAGTTTTGAAACTCTTAACAGAGTCCAGATATTTTGTTTTGATGTCTGGGTTAAGATGCTCGGCTTTGATGGAGTCTAAAGCTATTGAAGTATATTCTGCAGTCATAATCGATGATAGCTTCTCCTTATTGTACTTATCTGTCTCGCTATTGCTATAAAATAAGTGGATCGCATCTCTTGGTGCTTCACTGCCGTGAACTATTCGGTCCCTAAGCAATTGAATATCTTCTGACGTCATTACGGCCGATGCCATGTTATTTAGTGCGGTTGCAAAAGGTTGGTCATCTCGCATTATCTCTGTAAGTTCGAAAAACTTGAAGCCATCCCTGAGACTAGAGCCAACTATCGCACTGTATGGATTATGCGCCCCTGATGAGGATTTGAATATCCAACGATCACCTACTGGACATAACTGCCTTAGATCGCCAAACACGATAACAGAAATGCCACCGAAAGGACTCTCGGGCCTTGAAAATATTTGTTTTAGACGCATATCCAAATATGAAAACATTTTTTCACCGACCATAGAAATTTCGTCAATTATAAGAATTTTAAGATCAATAAATCTTGAACGCAAGGTATTTAACAAATCTGGACCCAATTGTTTAAAAGCATGGTTGGATTGATTGAGAGGTAAAGAAAACATTGAGTGAAGTGTGGCACCTCCAATACCAAATGCAGCTTTTCCTGTGGGAGCACACAGCAGAACTTTAACAGTTTCTGGGTTAGATCCTGGTCTACGATTAAACTCCTGGGAAATGGTCTGAAAAATGGTAGATATGGTTCTACTCTTGCCGACGCCTGCGCCGCCACCTACAAACTCATAAAAAACTGCCTTATTTCTCACATTATGCAGAACATGGGTGAGATAGGTTTTTTGCTTCAAATTAAGCGATCTAATCAAATTAGCTAAAATATTAAGGGAAACAATAGGAGGAAGCTTAATTAGTCGAATACTTCTATCTTGATCCGCTGCCTGGTCATTCAAGTTCAAAACATTTATCTGGGAACTTATTTCTGGAATCGCTAAAGCCCTAAACTCCTCAGCAATTGCCTCATCAACTACCTCTTCACCTTCCTCCCTATTCTCTTGGGCTTCCATGGCCCTCCTAAGCGCGTCTTCCAAATCTCCTAATGCATTGAATTTTTGGAAATTTGAATTTACCAACTCCTGATGATTATTATAAAGATCCTCGCAATTTACGCTCACTAAATCTTTCTCTTCATCTCTCCACGGATAAAACAGCATAGCTAATGCTCTAAAATAGTTTGACCTATCTGTATTTATATTAAACCTCATATATTTTAAAATGGACGGCTTAGTTCTTTCCCTAATAAAACCACTATTATCGCGGAGAGGGATAAAACTTCTACTTGTGCCTCATTTTCTTCGTCCTCTTCATCATCTCTATTTTGGCAGGTTCTTTTCCCGTTTTTAGAAAATTCATAATTTGCTGCAAAATCGGCTAGACACAGGCCCTCAAGATCAGTTGGTCTTTGTTCATACCGCTCCAGCAATCCTTTGACGAATATGTCAGTGGACTCCTGATGCATATTTTGTAGGATGCTTGTGGATTTGAGCATTCGAACTCGTTGCTCTGGAGGGAAAGTATTTACTTGAACACATTTGTTGCTAGTTCCGGACAACGGAATTCCTAGACAACAATATACGGCTTCCTGAGCAGATATCTCAGTGCCAGAAATAAATTTGTGACCAATATGCTGTAGCTTTTGTCTAATCGTGTAATTGCCCCCTTGAACTTCTTTTGCCGCCTCGCGCATAAGCTTTGAAATACCCCTTTGGGTTTTATTTATATAATTTATTATATAGCTACAGCATGCATAAGGGTCCAAAATGTATTGGATATCCATATTGGCCCTTTGCATTGAAATGATGTGTTTATTATAAGCATTAATGCAAATTTCAGCAAATGACCTTTTTAGAAAAATGTGTGGTTTCTTTAAACCAGAAGAAATTGCATATTTGTAGTCCTCGTAATTGAGGCTCACTTGTTCGTGCGAAAGAAAGTTCTCAAATATGCTCAAGTGATCAATCATATCAGAGGATTGATCAGAATTCAGTAGGTCTTGAATTTTCTTAAAATTTCCTTGGTGAAAATCAAGGTTTGGAGTTTCCTCCGGCAGTGGACTCAATATCTCCGTTTGGGGCATTGGAGGGTATGGAATACCGAATCTACAAACTTTTTTTCCACTTTTATTGGCTTTTTTAAGACATGACATGTCCTTATGCCGATGCTTTTGGTATTCAACATACGGAGCTAATTCAGAGTCTGTGACATCTACTGTAATATGTTTGTTAATGAAGGCTATAACTGTTGAAATTGACTCTGTACTGGTTAAGTCCACTGCTGGGGCATCTTTCAGCCAAAACATGCCGTGAATATGGGGGGGAACCTCTTTGTTGGAATTCAACACGCCAATAATATTTGATGACGAAGTTTTCCCCGAAAATGCCCTCCCGATTCCTCATAACTTTTAAAATCTCGCGATACCTATAATCGAAATACCTAGCACAAGTAACTGGATCTGCCCTGATAAGACGCTCCTTTTCGGTGTGTAGGGTAGATTCACTGCTTCTTCTACGCTAATGATCTCCCTATCTACGTTTTTTTTGAGCAAAACAAGCAACTCTGGCCACCGCGTTTCAGCAGCAGACAGAGTAATGAAAAAAGTCGGCAGGCCGAACTGACGAATCATGGCCATAACCTTCTTCTTTTCATCCTCCCAGTGAGCCGGAGACGATCGAATATCGCGAAGAACCCTATATCCCTCATCGTGGTTAATAAGCCCCCCTATGAAATTCTCATTAAGAGCGTTAGCTGCCGTTACTGCACTGGAAGTGCTCCGCTTACGTAAGCAGATTGAAATATTATTTCGAATCTTAATGAGTTCTAACTTCTTATAATTGAAGAATAGTTTGTCAGTTCTACAACCTCTCCTATCTACATTTCGAAGCTCTGATCTAACAATGGTTGTAAAACTTTGCGAAGATTGTCTTTTGACGCCTGCATAAATTGTGGGAAAGGATAACTCTTCCGAGTCAATGTCTAGAATCATGTCGAGAGGTCGTTGGCCTTGACCTGGTGCGATTTTGATAATCCTATCATCAAATGGTATGTTGTTTTCAAGCAGAGTTTCCTGACCTCCAGGGTTGAGCTCTTCGGCTTCTACTTCCTCGTCGGGATGGGCCGGCTCCGTATCTACATTCCTATCTCTATTCTGCATACTTTCTAAAAAGGCTGCGTCTGCTTGAGATGCTACGAATGGAACAATATCGGATGTGAAACCAGAGATCCATTGCTCGTTAACTACAACATTATGCTTTTTATACAAATCTGTGGTAACTAAATAACGAAGTGCTTCAAAAATTTTGGAAGGTCTAATGGTTTCAGCCATGAAAGCATGAAGATACTCTTTCTGCGTTTGAGGTGGAGCTGAATTACCTGGGCTTCATGGAAAGCTCGTGGAAGCTCCTTCACGATATCGCTTTACCGAAATAGGGCATTTTGACCTCGCCCCCCAGGCAATATAGGCTTAATTATCATAAATGGAAGTCGAGGAGAAATCAGTCGTTCCTCTAATGGAGTAAGCCCCTTTAAGCAGTCGGGCAGCATGGGGAAATCTAATTCATTGAAGAAAAGCTTAGGCTTTATACGCCTTTTAATGTTGCTATGACATGTTCTGCAGAATTTTAATGTTGGGCAATCAGAAGGGAATTCTAAAGGCTTTCAAGAGCGAAAATTTCACCACTAAACTCGCAATCACTTTCTAAAAGGACGCGAGGAATCTTACAAATTTGTTTGGGGGAACCACAGGCCTTTGCAGAAAGGCAAACCTGATCACGACCCAGCTTTACATTCCTGTTATAAACTACTTTCAGAGCTTCTAGGCCACTAAGCCTGATTCTGGGTTCTATCTGAGCCCTATCTTCCTGGGAGATATTTGCTCGTTCCTGCTGCATTCGGGAGGCGTTTCTTAAATTTTGCTCAACTCTATTGCTGCTATCGCCTCCTATATTGGCTAACTCTTTGACTAGCCGTTCTGGCAGCGTCAATTTCTAACTGTCGTGCTGCGGCACGAGCAGCTTGGCGTGCCAGAGTGTCTCGCGCTCGCGAGATACGCCTACGATCTACTAGCTCCTTTCTTGTGTACCCTGCGAACTCTATCCTGCCTCTCTTTCTAACATACGTCTCCTTTCATTATTTAACGTATGCGTTGTCGCCTTTCTGTATCCGTTCTTGCTCTCTTGTCCTATAGTCCAAGTCCTGTCGACGTCTGGACCGACGCACAGTATCGGCCACTTGCTCCTCGTGTCTAATCTGTGCGTCTGTTCTTCTAACTATATGTTCTACAGTGTTCTGTTCCTGCTCTCTTGTCCTATAGTCAGGGTCCTCTCTCCGTCTGGACCGACGCACAGTATCGGCCACTTGCTCCTCGTGTCTAATCTGTGCGTCTGTTCTTCTAACTATATGTTCTACAGTATTCTGCTCCTGCTCTCTTGTCCTATAGTCAGGGTCCTCTCTCCGTCTGGACCGACGCACAGTATCGCGGCCACATTGCTCCTCGTGTCTAATCTGTGCGTCTGTTCTTCTAACTATATGTTCTACAGTATTCTGCTCCTGCTCTCTGTCCTATAGTCCAAGTCCTGTCTACGTCTGGACCGACGCACAGTATTGACCACTTGCTCCTCATGTCTAATCTGTACGTCTGTTCTTCTAACTATATGTTCTACAGTGTTCTGTTCCTGCTCTCTTGTCCTATAGTCAGGGTCCTGTCTCGTCTGGACCGACGCACAGTATCGGCCACTTGCTCCTCGTTCTAATCTGTGCGTCTGTTCTTCTAACTATATGTTCTACAGTATTCTGCTCCTGCTCTCTGTCCTATAGTCAGGGTCCTGTCTCCGTCTGGACCGACGCACAGTATCGGCCACTTGCTCCTCGTGTCTAATCTGCGCGTCGTTCTTCTAACTATGTTCTACAGTATTCTGCTCTGCTCTCTTGTCCTATAGTCAGGGTCCTGTCTCCGTCTGGACCGACGCACAGTATCGGCCACTTGCTCCTCGTGTCTAATCTGTGCGTCTGTTCTTCTAACTATATGTTCTACAGTATTTGCTCCTGCTCTCTTGTCCTAGTCAGGGTCCTGTCTCCGTCTGGACCGACGCACAGTATCGGCCACTTGCTCCTCTGTCTAATCTGTGCGTCTGTTCTTCTAACTATATGTTCTACAGTATTCTGCTCCTGCTCTCTTGTCCTATAGTCAGGGTCCTGTCTCCGTCTGGACCGACGCACAGTATCGGCCACTTGCTCCGTGTCTAATCTGCGCGTCTGTTCTTCTAACTATATGTTCTACAGTATTCTGCTCCTGCTCTCTGTCCTATAGTCAGGGTCCTGTCTCCGTCTGGACCGACGCACAGTATCGGCCACTT